>NC_055986.1:119063432-119366118 GCF_018446385.1 Zingiber officinale | reverse complement strand
AAGGTAAGTCAGGTACGATCTCTTCCTCCCGATAAAATGTTTAAGTTTGTTAAACTTTTAACAAAAGATTGCTGCAAATTAGAAAGTGAAAATAAAAATTTAAAAGTAATTCTAGCTAAGTCTTGTCCCTTAGAAGAATTAGATAAATTAAAACTAGCAAATGAAAAATTGAAACTTGAAAATGATGATTTGAAAATTCAAGTAGACAACTTGAAAAACCATGCATGTTCATCTAAAACCAATGTTAGAAGATTTAATAATTTAAATTGGTACTTTAAATATCACCCTGGACAAATTAGGAACATTTCAAGAAAATATGTTCCTAAAAACTTTTTAGTTAATCCAGTAAGTTGGAACCTATATTGGGTTCCTAAATCATGCTTAAATTAATTTTAAAATTAAAATTTGTGCTTTAAGTGAGAAAATTAAACAAAGAATTTCTTTATGAGGCTTTGTCTAAGGAAGTGGTTGTTGTTCCAATAACCAAGAAGGCCTAGTGCCTCGCCATGACCTGGAAGCCAAAATATTGAAATAAATGTTTAATTAACTTACTAATGAAGCATTAATACAAGAATTAATTAGTGCTTGAAAAAGGTTATTCAAAACATTTTATTTCAAATTAGAAATTTACTTGCTTAGAATCTCTTTATTCTCAAAAATCATTTTTTTTGTTAAGAATCTTTTTAAACAAGAAATCTCAGCTTAAATTACTTAGAAAAACTTTCTAAATTTCTTAAAAACTTAGAAATTTATTGAAATATTTTTTAAGTCTTTTACCCTTAGATTGTTTTTTATGGAACCCCATTTTTTGTGATCAAAGGGGGAGAAGGGAAAGTATAAGTCTAGGGGGAGGTAGAAAAAATTGTAAATTAAAATTTGAAATTTTAATTTTTTTCTATCATGTTGCATATTATTGCAATTAATTTCATATCTATTGTTGACCCTAGCTTAACTTGGGTTGATCACACCAAAAAGGGAGAGATTGTTGGAACCCCAAGGTTGTTTTGGTGTGATCAACAAGTTAAGTTAGGTCATGCGTTGTATTTAACCTTGTGTCTAAGTGTGCAGGAGCTTAGGAGCACAGGTACTCGAGCGGAAGACGCAGCTAGCGAGAAGGATGGCACGCGGTGCGTCTGAGGGACGAGGCGCCACCGACAGACGAGAAGGAAGTGCGCGATGGTTCCGAGGTACAAAAGCGGGGCGGAAGATTGCTCGGGGAGCAAGAGACGCAGCTAGCGCGAAGGGGCTCGGTGCGATTGAGGGCGAAGTCTGCGGATGAGTTGGTGGGCGAGAAGGGACACGCGGCAATTCGAGGGAAGCCGGAGGGAAGCATGCTCGAGAAGACCGGAAGATGAGTTCGGGTGAGCCCTATTCCGGATGTCAGAGATCACCAAATCAAGCGGATCCGGAGCAGAAGACCCGGACCGAGACGGGGACTTAACAGAGAAGTGGTCCCGGACAAAAAGTCAACTGCAGTTGACTTTTTACTCCGGGGCGCCCGGACCCTGATTTTGACCAAGATCGCGATTTACGCGATCTGAACGTTGGGGGATAAAACTTTATCCCCCCAGGGCGCCCGGAGCCCTTCCAGGCGCCCCGACCAAGGCTATAAATATAGCCTTGGTCCAGAAGCTTTTCATCAGTTAAAAAATTGTAACAACACTTGTGTGCTTCCACTGCTTTGATTAGCTTCATTCTTTTTGTGCCTACACTGCTGTAAATGAGGCTTCCCCGCCTGAAGGAGTTCTTAGTGCAACCATCTTCCTTGGATTAACAACCTCCCCAGTTGTAACCAAGTCAAATCCGGTGCCTCGTTTTTATGCTTTATTTTCTGCTTAATCTATTTTTCAAGTGTTAGCTTAATTGTCCGAGAAAGGGTTGTGTTTTATTCAGGGCTATTCAACCCCCCCCTTCTAGCCGGCCCAACGGTCCAACACAATGGAGCTAATTTCCTGGACTGGTACAGGAATTTGAGAATCATTCTCACACAAGCAAGAAAACTGTACGTCCTGGAGCAGCCCATTCCGGAGGCACCTCCTGCCACTGCCACGCGAGCTGACCGAGATGCTTATAAGAAGCATCAAGATGATGCATTAGATGTGTCATGCCTCATGCTCACAATCATGAACTCTGAGCTTCAGAAGCAACACGAGTTGATGACTGCTTATGATATGGTCGAACATCTTCGTCAACTATATCAAGGACAAGCAAGGCACGAAAGATTCGAGATCTCTAAGGCACTATTTCAGTGCAAGATGCAAGATTGAACTCCCGTAGATCCATATGTACTCAAGATGATTGGGTACATAGAGAACCTACAGAGGTTGGGATTCCCACTTGGCCAAGAACTGGCCACTGACTTAATCTTGCAATCCTTGCCAGAGAGCTACAGTCAATTTGTCATGAATTACAACATGAACGAAATTGACAAGTCACTGCCTGAGCTGCTAAGCATGTTGCGAACTGCTAAGCTCAACCTTAAGAAGGTAAAGCCCAACTCCATTTTGATGGTGCAAAAACATAAAGGCAAGGGCAAGCCTAAAGGTAAGGGAAAGTCCCAAGCTAAGGGCAAAGGCAAGATAATGAAACCTAAAGGAGGGGTTGCCAAGGATGCTACCTGCTTCCACTACGGTTAGACCGGGCACTGGAAGAGGAACTGCAAAGTATACCTAGAAGATCTTAAGAAGAAGAGAAATGAGGTTTCTACTTCAGGTATATATGTTATAAAAGTCAATCTCTCTATTTCTTCATCATGGGTATTAGATACCGGATGTGCTTCTCACATTTGTACTAATGTGCAGGCGCTGAGAAATAGCAGGGCACTGACGAAAGGCAAGGTGGACCTATAAGTAGGCAATGGAGCACGGGTTGCTACTGTTGCTGTAGGAACTTACTTTCTATCTTTGCCCTCTGGGCTTGTACTAGAATTAGATGAATGTTGTTATGTGTCTGCTCTCACAAAGAACATCATTTCAGTTTCTTGTTTAGACAAGAAAGACTTTTCTTTTATAATAAAGAACAAATGTTGTTCCATTTATTTAAAAGACATGTTCTATTGTAGTGCACCTCTGATGAACGGACTCTACATTCTAGACTTAGAGAACCCCATCTATAACATAAGTACCAAAAGGTTCAAGTCAAATGAAATGAACCGAACATATCTCTGGCATTGTCGCTTAGGTCATATAAATGAGAATCGCTTATCCCAGCTCCATAAAGATGGTTTACTGGACTCATTTGATTTTGAATCATATGAGACATGTGAGTCATGCCTACTGGGCAAAATGACCAAGACTCCCTTTAGTGGACACAGCGAAAGAGCAACTGACTTGTTAGGACTTATACATAGTGATGTATGTGGCCCTTTCAATGTCACTACCAGAGGTGGTAATAGCTACTTCATTACATTTACTGATAACTTCAGTAGATATGGTTATGTGTATCTGATGACACATAAGTCACAATCCTTTGAAAAGTTCAAAGAATTCAAGAATGAAGTACAAAACCAGCTAGGCAAGAGTATTAAGATACTTCGATTAGATCGAGGTGGAGAATACCTTAGCCATGAGTTTCATGACTATCTAGCTGAGTGTGGGATTCTATCCCAACTCACTCCTCCTAGAACACCACAGTGAAATGGTGTATCCGAAAGGAGGAATCGTACCCTATTAGATATGGTACGATCTATGATGAGTCACACAAATCTTCCTGTCTTTTTGGGATATGCTCTAGACACAGCAGCCTTCACACTTAACAGTGCTCCATCCAAGGCTGTGATAAAGACACCATATAGGATATGGACTGGGAGAGATGCCCAGATGTCTTTTATGAGGATTTGGGGTTGTGAGACTTACGTTCGACATCAAGTCTCGGACAAACTGGGACCCAAATCTGATAAGTGCTATTTTATAGGATATCCCAAGGAAACGAAGGGATATTACTTCTACATTCCCAGTCAACACAAAGCGTTTGTGGCTAAGACTGGGGTATTTCTAGAAAGGGACTTTGTTTCTAGAAAAACTAGTGGGAGTACATTCAATCTTGAAGAAGTTGAAGATATGGACCATAGCACTGAAGCCTTGATGGAAGTTGAACTGGAACCGCAAAGTTTTGCGGATGATGAGATTGTTCCACAAGGAGTTGAGGAACAACAACCAGTTCAAGTAGACCTACCTCTTCGCAGGTCTGACAGGATACGTCATCGGCCTGAGAGATACTCATTTCTCTTGCCTGACCATGATGATGTTATGCTCGTTGAGAATGAGCCTACCTCCTATCAAGAAGTTGTGATGAGACCAGATTCTGAGTCATAGCTAGAGGTCATGAGATCCGAGATGGAATCCATGTACACCAACCAAGTATGGACTTTGGTTGATCCACCTGAAGGTGTCAAACCCATTGGGTGTAAGTGGGTCTTTAAGAGAAAGACTGACATGGATGGACTTATTACCTATAAGGGTCGTTTGGTAGCTAAAGGTTTCAAGCAAATTCATGGTATTGACTATGATGAAACCTTTTCTCTGGTAGCGATGTTTAAGTCCATTCGGATCATGCTTGCTATTGCAGCATACCACGATTATGAGATCTGGCAGATGGATGTCAAAACTGCGTTTCTGAATGGAAACTTGCTCGAGGATGTGTACATGACACAACCTGAGGGTTTTGTAGATCCACTGCATACTGGCAGAGTATACAGCTGCATAAGTCTGTTACGTTCCGTAAGTATACGGAAATATCGCAAGTAATATAAAAGATTATCGTATCCACAGGGACTGGAATAAGCACTAGAAATATCTCAAAGCGAATTAACTAAACAACTAATCAATTGGTTTCAAATGCTAAGGATGAAAAACAAATCTAAAATGAAAGATTAACAAACAAGAGTTTGGGGGTTGAGTTATGATAAAGGGAGGTTCTAGGAGTTTTGGTTTCTTTGTAAGATCTCTTGAATGTATATGGTTTACCAATTCTTATTTCTCAATTGTCTAATATTTGTAGAAGGTTACCGGTTCTCTCTTGCAATAGATAACCGGCTTAGGACTGAAAAATGTACCTAAATGGGATCAATTAGATATGAACCTACGTTGTCCTTACACAGGATTGCACCTATTACTATGCTTCCCTCGGATATCAACATAGAAGTTCATAGCTTCTTAACCCATAAAGATACAAGGATTGAATCATAAAATCTATCCTACCCTCTTGAATATTCTCATTTTCCCTTCAAGGTTATCCCTCAAACGTCCTTACACGGGCTTGCACCTGTCACGTGGATCTCTCGGAAAATCAAGTGAGAGTTAATCTCTACAAAGTCCATAAGATATCCAAACAATCAATCAAGAATGAGAATTAAGCCCTAATCACAATTAATCATTCAAGATCCAATCGATACAAACTAGGCAACATCATAGAAACAAAGAAATGGCAAATCCACAAGAGTTGACATCAATTTATCTCACAAATACTCCCTCCATCTTAGAACAAAAGATCTACTCCATAAAATGAAGAAAGAAAACCAAAGATAAGAAGATTACAAGCATTTCTTCAATCCCAATCCAAGAAGAGGAGAGAAAGAAAACTTATCTACAATATAACTCCATCTTCGGATCCAATCCTCGCTCCCGGAGTCGAATTCACCAAGATCTCCCTTTAGATCGCCCAAAAATCCTCCCAAGAATGGGAGGAATCCACCAAATCTTGCTTTCTCCCAAAAGGGAGAAGATCCCCTTTCAAATCTTCAAAGAGGCTTTAAATAAAGGGGGGCTTTCGGGCGTCACACGACCCCAAGGCATGGTCGTGTGAGGTTCACACGGCCAGAGCCTTTCCCCTCTCTGCCATCCATACACGGCCGTGTGGTGTACACGGTCATGGACAACTCCCATCAAGACCTCCAAGCACGGCCATGTAGATCCACACGGCCTGGACTGCCCCAACTTCTGGAAACCTGGCACGATCGTGTGGTGCACACGGCCAGAACACGGCCATGTAAGGATTGAACCCTGCACAGCCGTGTGATGCACACGGCCAGGGCCTTCTTGGTCTCTGGAAACCTTACACGGCCATGTAGATCCACACGGCCATGTAAGGATTGAACTCTGATTTGCTTCAAAACTTGGCACAGCCATGTGAGGTTCACACGGCCAAGCCAAGTTCCTTGTCTATTTCTCCTGGTTGACCACACGGCCAGAGCACTCCACCCAGGCAGGGCCGTGTGTGGCACACGGCCAAGGCCTTCTTCAATGCTTATCTCATAAGTTTGTCCAAGAATGTAGAATATTCACCAAATTCAACTCCTGTGTACAAAAAATGCACAAAAAGAAGATCTCCGAACAAAAAGAGTAAATATGCTAAAAGAAAAGCTGGAAGTATAAAAATGCATAGATCAAGCAAGCTCAAAGTATGTAAATGTGCGTCAAAACATGCATAAAAGTATATAAAATTTATGCACATCAAAGTCCATTTATGGACTAAAGCAAACTTCTCGGAGCTGGAATCTTTGATTCGATGATGCGATCAAATAGTTTGGTTTCATCAAGAATGAAGATGAACACAGTGTCTACAAGAAGGTTGTTGGGAACACAGTTGTCTTCCTTGTATTGTATGTGGATGACATACTACTCATTGGAAATGAAATCCCTTTGCTGCAGTCTGTAAATACTTAACTGGGGAATTATTTCTCAATGAAGGACTTAGGTGAAGCAGCCTGTATTCTAGGCATAAAGATCTATAGAGATAGATCTAAGAGATTGCTTGGCCTAAGTCAAAGTACATATATTGACAAGGTATTACTACGGTTTGCCATGCAGAATTCCAAGAAAGGATTTCTTCCGATGTCACATGGTGTGAGTCTTTCGAAGACTCAAAGTCCCTCTTCTACAGAGGAGAGAGACCGCATGGATAAGATCTCTTATGCTTCAGCCATAGGATCTATCATGTTCGCCATGCTATGTACTCCTCCTGATGTTTCGTATGCTTTGAGCATGACGAGCAGATACCAGTTAGATTCAGGTGAGCGTCATTGGATAGCGGTCAAGAATATTCTTAAGTACTTGAGAAGGACTAAAGACTATTCCTTGATATTTGGAGGCGATGGCGAACTAGCTGTAAAGGGTTACAGTGATGCCAGCTTCCAAACTGACTAGGATGATTATAGATCACAGTCTGGGTTCGTGTTTTGCTTGAATGGTGGTGCTGTGAGCTGGAAGAGTTCGAAGCAGGACACAGTTGTTGATTCTACAACAGAGGCCGAGTATATTGCTGCATCAGAAGCAGTAAAGGAGGCAGTTTGGATCCGCAAGTTCATTACTGAGCTTGGGGTGGTTCCTAGCATAGCAGATCCTATATAGCTCTATTGTGACAACAATGAAGTAATTGCGGAGGCTAAGGAACCTCGCTCACATCAGCGGACCAAATACATACTGCGACGCTTCCATCTCATTCGAGAGATCATCGATAGAGGAGATGTGAAAATTTGCAGAGTACCCACAGAGGCTAACGTTGTTGATCCATTGACCAAGGCTTTGGCACAGAGAAAGCATGATGGTCACACTAGGTCATTGGGTGTTAGAGCTTACCCTGATTGGCACTAGTGCTAGTGGGAGATTGTTAGTGAGAGCCCTAGAGCCAATCATGTGATGATTGTTGTATGGACTCGATGTATCATATTCCTACATAAGGTATTTTCTTTATGGTTATTATACTTACTTGTATTGGTGCCAAATAACTAAGTATAATAGCGTCCTTGAGTAGAAGGTTTTTATTTATATCAATCGATTGGTTGAATTGATAGTGAGATGATATAGATAACACTACTCTTAATCATTCCTAGTCAAGTATTAACATTCAGGGGAAATGTTAATGCGATGAAACTAGCATGTAGGTCAACTCGATGACTTGATCTCACAAGTCATGGATATAGAGATATCAAGTTGACACATGGGTATGCATTGGAGAATGTATATTGAATGACCCGCTATGAGAAAGTATCATGGATCATTATATGAGTGTCATATACATTCTCATGTGACTATTAGTATGACTATCAGTCCTTGGACCTGAAGTCACCATGGTTCCATACATAAGGAGTTGCATACTTTGGCTTCGTCAAATGTCGCCCGTAACTGGGTGGACTATAAAGGCGATTACTGGGTATGTAACAAATTATGCAGAGGGATGTGAGTGATGTAGATGGGATCTATCCCTCCTATATGACGGGAGTGACATCATGATTCTTGATAGAGTGAGACCACTAAGTGTATGGCCATGCCCAAATGAGTCAATATGAGATATTGAGCTCATTTGATTAGAGTGAGTCTACTTAGAGTTCAAGACATAGATTGATTAGAGGATGACACAGTCTATGCCTCAATTGATCAATCTAGATGTCTAGGATAGAAGGACATTATCACATATTGTGAGAGTCATAATTAGTAGTCACAATGGTGATGTTGGATCTCAACATTCTTGTAACTTGGGTAGTAATGATGTGTTGCTAGATACCGCTCATTACTTATGTTTCTAAATAGGTTTAGGAGCATTGCTAACATTACAAGAACCTATAGGGTCACACACAAAGGGTAATTAGATGGAGATTAGGTTCATATGATGGACCAAGAGGATTAGGTTCATGTGATGAATCAAATTGGATTAAGAGTAATCAAAATTAGACTAATTGAGTTGGACTCAATTTGATTCATGTGTTGAATGAGTCTAATTTAGACTATGATTCAATAAGTCAATTTAATTCAATGAATAGAGATTCATTAAATTAA
The DNA here is from genome assembly GCF_018446385.1 of Zingiber officinale. NCBI lineage: Eukaryota > Viridiplantae > Streptophyta > Magnoliopsida > Zingiberales > Zingiberaceae > Zingiber > Zingiber officinale. The sequence goes on along the minus strand of NC_055986.1, from coordinate 119,357,347 downwards.
ATTGACTTGAATCAAAGGTTAAATTTGATCAATCATGGGAGATAAGAGGTCAAGTTTGACTTGACTTGAGAGGGAAGATGAAGGGTCAAGTTTGACTTGACCAAATGTCACTTCATTGTGACTTGGCAAGGGTCGGCCAATGATGTTGTTCCACATCATCATGGTTACATTATTATGTGCCACCTTATGAGGGAGACCAAGAGCCATGACTCTTGATATTACATGGATGTTTAAAACCCTCCTTTATGTGGCCGACCACATTAGTGCAAGCATTTATGCTTGTTGTAACTTCTTCTTCTTCTTCCTCTCTTCTTCTCTTCTCTCCCTCTCCTCCATTGCTGAAACCACTCAAGGGTGCTAGCACACTCTATGTGGTTTTTCTCCACCTTTTGTCCGTGTGGATACGTGTAGAGGAGTGTACACTTGACACTCTACGAGATCCGGCAACCGTTTGGACTAGCGGGATAAGCGAAGGGCATCGCTACAAGGGTTACACTCTTATCATGTAGATCTAATGTAGATCTAGGATAAACAAACATGTACAAGAATAATTTTTGTTTTATTTATCTTCGCACCGATCCATGGCAAGACTTCGAGGTTTTCGCAACGCAAAAAGTGATTTTTGCGGCTCGAAAGTCCAAACACGTGTGTGGCACACAGCCGTGTAACTTTTCTAGAGGCTAAGCCTCGCATGGCCGTGTGTGGCACACGGCCGTCTAACTTTTCCATAGGCTAAGCCTTGCATGGCCATGTGTGACACACGGTCGTGCCATCCTGGCCGAGAGGAAGAGAGTTGGGGCCGTGTGACTCCATACGGCTGTGTCTCGGCCGTGTGGGGTCACACCCTACACCCCAAAAGGGAGTGGTTCTCCCCTTTGTACTCCCTCTTGGCTTACCATTCTCTCCCAATTCTTTAGGAAGAGTTTTTGACATCTTACTTACTAGCAAACTGTCAAGTTCATCATACACCACACTTAATAGTATGTTTAGACTAAGCGGAAATGAGAAACTAGATCCATCAGTACAAAAATCTAGCATTTACAAGTGCTAGCAAGTTCTAAGATCACTTTCCATTGTTCCGTCACACACACCAGCAAACATTGCTCCTGCTGCCCCCTCCTTACTCAAGCTTTCCTTTACCTTTATCTGCAGTATAAGGAAATGCAAATCTATAAGCAAATGCTTAGTAAGTACCATCTACTCACAAACTACGCATTAAAGAGAACACGCTCTTAAAATTGCTTGGAAAGAAAACAACAAAACATACACTTAAGTTTAGTTCACGCTAAAACCCATGCTTTGTAAATATGCACATGATATGTATTTTTAAAACAGGTTTATAGTGAAAATCATCAACTTCAACCATGCTAGTAAGGTAATGAAAACAGGAACCTTGGCATATCATAGAGTTCATCAGCGCTACACTTTATTGTTAGTTAGAGCCCTAGAGCCAATCATTTGATGATTGTATGGACTCATGTATATCATATTCTTGTATATTAATAAAGGCATTTGTTTGGTTATTATACTTATTTATATTAGTGCCAAATAGACTAAGTATAATAGCGTCCTTGAGTAGAAGGTTCATACCTATATCAATCGATTAGTTGAATCGATAGTGAGATGATATAGGGAACACTACTCTAAATCATTCCTAGTCGAGTATTAGCATTCAGGGACAATGTTAATACAATAAGACTAGCATGTAGGTCAGCTCGATGACTTGATCTCACAAGTCATGGATATAGAGATATCAAGCTGACACATGGGTATGCATTAGAGAATGTATACTGAATGACCCGCCATGAGAAAATATCATGGATCGTTATATGAGTGTCATATACTTTCTCATATGGCTATTAGTATGACTATTAGTCCTTAGACCTGAAGTCACCATGGATCCCTACATAAGGAGTTATGTACTTTAGTTTCGTCAAACCTCACCCGTAACTGGGTGGACTATAAAGGCGATTACTGGGTATATAACGAATTATGTAGAGGGATGTGAGTGATGTAGATGGGATCTATCCCTCCCATATGACGGGAGCGACATCGGTATTCTTGATAGAGTGAGACCACTAAGTGCATGGTCATGCCCAAATGAGTCAACATTAGATGTTGAGCTCATTTGATCGAGTGAGTCTACTTGGAGTTCAAGATTTAGATTGATTAGAGGATGACACGGTCTATGCCTCACATTGATCAATCTAGATGTCTAGGATAGAAGGACACTTGTCATTATTTTGTGAGTAGTCACAATTGGTAGTCACGGTGATGTCGGATCTCGACATTCTTGTAACTTGGGTAGTAATGATGTGTTGCTAGATACCGCTCATTACTTATGCTCCTAAATGGGTTTAGGGCATTGCCAACGTTACAAGAACCTATAGGGTCACACACTTAGGACAATTAGGTGGAGATTAGGTTCATATGATGAACCAAGAGGATTAGATTCATTTGATGAATCAAATTGGATTAAGAGTAATCCTAATTGGGCTAACTTGAGTTCGACTCAAGTTGATTCATGTGTTAAATGAGTCTAATTTAGATTTTGACTCATTGAATCAATTTAATTTAATGAATTAGATTCATTATATTAAGTTGGCTCGAATCAAATGGTTGGATTAGATCCACCATGGTAGAGATTGAGTCAAGTTTGACTTGACATGAGAAGGAAGACCAAAGGTCAATTTTGACTTGACCTTTTGCCACCTCATTGGTGAGTTGGCATTAGGTGGACCAATAATGATGTTCCACATCATCATGGGTGCCACCTCATGGAAGTGACAAAGTCACTCTCTTAATGGTTTCATATTAATTGCAATTAATGCAATTAATGTGATTTTATGATTTCATATTAATTGCAATTAATGCAATTAATGTGGATTTTGAAAAGTGGCCGGCCACTTGGTTTTTGGGTGAAGAAATTCATTTTTCATTCACTTGTGTGCCTCTTCCTCCTTCTCCCTCTCAAGCTCTCCCTCTCCCTCTCCTCCCTTGGCCGAACCACATAGGTGCTAGCACACCTTGGTTTTTTGGTCATCTCCATCTAGTGTGTCCGTGTGGATACTTCTAGAGGACCGGCGCTTGACGGTCTTGGGACGAGCGGGAACGCGAAGGGCATCGCATCAAAGGTATAAATGGTTTATCCTTATGTAGATCTACTGTAGATTAAAGTTTTCAAACTCGTACTCGTATTTTCGTTCGGTTTTACCTTGCACGAGATCCGTGGCTTGGGCGATTTGGGGTTTCCGCGACGCGAAAAGCGGTTTTCGCGGCCCGAAAAACCCAACATTTATAACTCAAGTTCTCCACTTAATGATGGTTTCACTTTAACAAACCAATGAACTTTGAAAACTCTATAATACATACTAGTGAAAATAATAATCACTTGCTTTGAGCCCGGCATTGTACCATTTTGCGTGAATCCTTAATAAAGTCTAAGGTAGCTAATCCCGAACCTATTAAGGTATTACTAGGCGATCTAGGGGCCTAGGGGCGCTTTGGGAGCCCACCCATGGACCTTATGTCCGGTACATGTCATTCTAAAGTAAAATATTTTCTTTTAATATTGTTTTCTTATACTTTGCACTAGCTTGTCATTTCAACAAACATCTTATGTGCACTTTATCCCCTCACAATTATAGGGAAGCACACTTAGGGCCTTTGTGTAAAATATAACACCCAAATAATATTTAAATAATAAAGTTATTGGACAAATAATCTTATTATATTTTTCAGGAATTTTTTGGAAATTTTTCAGAGTTTATTTGACGTATTTTAAGGTGATCAATTATAGATTTGAGAAGAGCCTGTTTGAAATACTCAAAAGTGGGAATTGATTGGAGTGTACTTAGGATTTGATTAAGTAAACCTAAGTATATAAAACCTATTATTATTACCGCCCTAACCTCATTCTTCTCCTTCATTCCCGACCCCTCTCATCTCCCTCACGCACCGCCTTCTCCCGATCATCCTCCTCGCGTTGTCGTCGGCCACCACAGCCTGACTTCGGGAGTCGTCGCCTACCGCCAGATCGTCGATTCTTCTCTTCACCATTCCTCTCCCGATTCACCCTCATCGCGACACCTGATTGCCGACGCCGACCCCCTTAGCTCCGATCCAGCCGTCGTCTGTCCAGCCCTAGCCACGGACACCAGGAACTCGCCGGAAACCCAGCGTGTGAGCCGGTGACAGTAGGGTTCTTGAGTCTTTTACCTTTCTTGCGATTTCTCTGATTCCTGCTTCTTGGTTTTGATTGGTCACCGTTTCTTCCGATCGGTCGAGGCTGAAGCAGCTCGACCTTGTCGTCGCTTCTTTCCTTTCATCGCTGGCATAGATCTATGTCATTGTTGTCCCGAGGGTTGAGTCATCGTTCTTGTAAGGTTTGATATGTGATCTGAGTCCTAGACTCAACCTGCTGCCACTGGATCTCTGCACATCACAGCTCCGATCACTGGATTCTGGTTCGTCTTCGTCGCTGGTACAGATTGGTTATCGATCTTTTGGGTGGGACAGATTTCATACACAAAATTAGATTAAGGTATGGCTCGTATTAGATGTGTAGCAATTTAATTTTCATTTTGTATCGGAATATAGAGATTTGATGTTTGGTTGGTTTTGTAGCTCGGGCCAGCACTGTTCACCGACGATCCACAGTGTCGGCCATCTTGTTACAGCTGTGAGCCTCTTCAGTCACGAGCTACCAACAACTCACTTGAGATTGGGTAAGTGCTAGTTATAGGTTGTTGAAGCCAAGCTTGACTTGGATCATAAGGTTAATTAATAGGATTCATTGTTTAGATTGTTAGATTCCCAAGGGAAGGAGTTAGCGAACAGTAGTGGATCGTTGTTGTTGGTTGTGAGCCACTTTCAGTGTCATCTTGTTGCCAAACTTAGAGTAAGGTATGTTGAGATTTGATTTTAGTTCTGCATGGGATTTGATTAGTGATGATTGATGGGAATTAAAGAGTTTATCGGTGGATTAAGGATGGACCTATCGTCTAAATGAATTTAGATTATTAGGTGGAATTAAACATGGTTACCTAATCGAATTAGGATTGAATTTTGGGTTTAGCTAGTTGTTGCACATGTAATTAGCTAAACTGTATATCATGTGATTTGCAGGACTTTGATCCGAGATGAGCATCTCAATGTGAGATCATTTGGCACGATCAACATATATAGGCGGGTACTTCTTGCGTTATCTCTTTAGTATTTTGATCCTAGTGCATGAGCTTTATGTTCAGATAGTTGTTGTATCTATCTTGACTCCACTCTTATTTTTCCTGCGTTTGATACTTCCACTCAATCTTTGAGCTACTCGCGCGTTTCTGTATCTATACAGTCTCTCGTTGCTATCCATGATATTTAGCATATATCGGACACCAGATACTAGATATTAGATACTGGATAGATAGATACCAGATACCATGTTTACTTGCTTTGACTGCTATCTATTCATGTTTCTTATTAAACATGCTGGCTTCATATAGCATACCTGATTTCTATTATATATATATATATATATATATATATGATAACTGTTGCATTGTTCACATCATGTCATTGCATGCATTGCCGGCGACACTGGCTCCCTTGTGGTTGAGACGGTCATTGGCCTGGGTCGCACGCTCGGTCATTCATGGGTAGTGGTAGCTAGAGCGTGCCGCTCGTCCTGTAGTGCCCCCACTCGCACACTCATGGGCAGTGATAGCTGGAGTCGCGGGCAGCAGGGACCCCCGTCGCAGACGTAGATATTCAGCTAGTATGCACCTATCCATCCGGTCACTCGAGACTAGTGGTGGCCTTTGGGTGGTACAGTTGTCATCGATCCAGCCTCTCGACCATACAGGGGTCGTGGTGCAGAGAGGTGGGGTGGGGTGACCATCCGTGCATACGCCATTATTATTATATCTGCTGGTTGCTTATTTATGTTGTTGTTATTTACTTATGCTGATATGCTCACATAGGTTGAGATATATACCTGAGGTATGGATTTAGATCACTGGTTTTCTTACTGGTAGTATACCTCATATGATACCCTTGTAGTTATGAGTAGTTCTCTAGCAGGTCTGAACTATTCCCGACCTTACTAGCCTAGGATATGGTTTCAGGTATGGACACTTATTATGATATCACTATAGTATCTGCTATCTCCATACGAGATTGTATACCTTTGTATCTCTAGTTATCTACTATTCTCATGCACTATCTTTCTATTACCCGTTGAGTCTTTATACTCACCACCCCGTATATTGGTAACTTCGCTAGGTAACAGGTAAAGGATTTATGAAGACGCTTGGAGAGCCTGTCCGCCAGTCCCACGTCACAATCGAGGATGATATTATGGTTTTAGGTATACCGTATGTTAGTTGTGTTTTGGTTTTGTTTCTTGTTCTTGTGTTTGTATATCTTGTATTTGGTTTGATATTATTGTGTCAAGCCGAACCGGCTCGCAGGTGGTTGCTTTGTGTTTTGTGATCGTTCTTGTGTTTGTATATCTTGTATTTACGCTGTGTTGGTTTTTAGTACAGCCGTGTGGGCTAATTAATATATTTATATAACTACGTGGTTGTGTTTATTTCTGTTTCAACCGAGTGGGCTGATTATATAACTGCGTGGTTGTGTAAATATATTCCAGCCGTATGTAGCTGATGTATTTTGTATGTATGTATGCCTCAGATTGTCACCGGTACAGGGGAGATGCTGCCGAAATTTTTCGGTAGGGACTCCTTTGTGGGCGTGACAATTTATTGGTATCAGAGCGAGGTTTTAAGAGGCCTACTTTCTGTATTCTTGTTTTCCATGATTTGGTTTCTCGATGTGACTTTTCGGGTTTTGGGACCAGGCAGTGGCAGGAATCTCCAAGCTATAGGAGGTATGTTGTTTATTGTTATCTTACCTTTCTGTTAGTACATGCATAGTTATTCTGATAATTATATCCTGTATTAGTACTCTTTTGTTAGTATCTGTCTAGTTTCTATTTGTTGCATACATTTCATTTGTTGGGTCAATCATTGATCACGGTTGACCCTACTGGAGATCATGGATTACAGTCTCATGGGATTCCTTTTTACCATATCACCAGTATTATTAGTTATGTTACCACTAGTTTGGTAGTGGATAGTATCTGCTAAATATCATGTTGACTTGTCAGTGGTCATCGATTTACTCTTGTTGTTTCGGTTAGTAGAGGACCGATTTACCTTTGATGACTTGATCAATAGAAGGATGATCCATTCTGGTCGGTGTGGTTAGTAGAGTATTGAGTATTTTTATTAGTTCGGTCAGTAGAGGACCGAATTATTCTATTTCGTAGAGATTCTGACCTTTGGGTTATTTGTGTTCGGTTAGATAATCTAAAAGGCATATTTGAGTTCATGATTTGTACAGATGTAGAATTGACTGAGTTAGTCGCATACCATTGTTGGCTTGACTAGTCTGTAGAGGATCGATGCATCATACTTCATAGGGACGTTGACCATGGACTGTATGTATATGGTAGGATGGTGATTTGTGGTTGGTGATCTGATCATAGGCTTGTTGTTGGGGATCTTACATTTGAGAATGTCTGTGTATGGATATTATGAGTCCTTGGTTTTGTCATTTAGGCTTACAGTGCCTTAGGTGTTTTCATGGACTCGTTGTACTTGGTATTTCTAGGGTGTTGGGATCGATTTTCATTGTCTTCGTTGATGATATTATGATCTATTCCCGATACGAGGTGGATCATGTACATTATCTCCACATAGTTCTATGGATGTTTCGACGGGAACATCTATATGTGAAGTTCAGTAGTGCGTATTTTGATTGTCTTATGTGAGATTTCTGGAAGATATGGTCACCAGTAGGGGTACACTTGTGGATCCCCAGGAGATAGAAGCAGTTACCAGTTGGGAGTAGTTGAAGTCTGTACAGGAGACTCGCAGCTACCTTGGTTTGGCTGGATATTACCGGAGATTGGTTGAGGTTTTCTCCAGCGTTGTTATGTTGTTGACTTGACTGTCTTGGAAGAGTGTGGAATTTTCTTGGACATATGCTTTTGAGACCAGTTTCATGAAACGAAAAGTTGATAATTGCACCGTCTTAGTTTCACCTTGTGTGGACGAATTTTTATACTCTGTTCAGAAATATCATACTCTGGGGTTAGGAGTTTCGTTTTAGTATAAGTTTTTACCCTCAGACTGATGGATAGTTGAGCGCCCTACACAGATGTTGGAGGGTCTATCGATAGTGGAATATGAAATTCAGAGGTAGTTGATTATCTCACAGTTGGCTAGACAGCAGTGTGAGAGTAGCGGAAGTAGGGTGAGCTCATAACCCTCAAAGTTAGCTTACGATTGGAGATTTATTCTTGATACTCGGATGGAGTGATATATGAGTATGTTACTTGGTTGTTACCCTTGAATGATAATCCCTGAGTTGAGCAGTAAATTTGGGGACCAAATTTTATTAGTGGGGGAGAATGTAAAATATAACACCCAAATAATATTTAAGTAATAAGGTTATTGGACAAATAATCTTATTAAATTTTTCAGAAATTTTTAGAAATTTTTTTAGAATTTTTCAGAGTCTGTTTGACGTATTTTAAGATGATCATTTATAGATTTGGGAAGAGCCTGTTTGGAATACTCAAAAGTGAGAATTGATTGAGGAGTTTACTTAGGATTTGATTAAGCAAACCTAAGTATATAAAACCTATTATTATTACCGTACCCTAACCTCATTCTTCTCCTTCATTCGCGACCCCTCTCATCTCCCTCACGCGCCGCCTTCTCCCGATCATCCACCTCGCATTGTAGTAGGCCACCACAGCCTAACGTCGGACGTCGCCGCCTACCGCCAGATCACCGATTCTTCTCTTCACCGTTCCTCTCTCGATTCACCCTCATCGCGACACCTGATTGCCAACTCCGACCCCCTTAGCTCCGATCCAGTCGTCGTCTGTCCAGCCCTAGCCGCGGACACCAGGAACTCGCCGGAAACCCAACACGTGAGCCGGTGACAGTAGGGTTCTTGAGTCTTTTGCCTTTCTTGCGATTTCTCTTATTCCTGCTTCTTGGTTTTGATTGGTCACCGTTTCTTCCGATCGGTCGAGGCTGAAGCAGCTCGGCCTTGTCGTCGCTTCTTTCCTTTCATCGCCGGCATAGATCTATGTCATTGTTGTCCCGAGGGTTGAGTCATCGTTCTTGTAAGGTTTGATATATGATCTGAGTCCTAGACTCAACCTGCTGCCACTGGATCTCTGCACATCGCAGCTCCGATCACTGGATTCTGGTTCGTCTTCGTCGCTGGTACAGATTGGTTATCGATCTTTTGGGTGGGACAGATTTCATACACAAAATTAGATTGAGGTATGGCTCGTATTAGATGTGTAGCAATTTAATTTTCATTTTGTATCGGAATATAGAGATTTGATGTTTGGTTGGTTTTGTAGCTCCGGCCAGTACTGTTCACCGACGATCCACAGTGTCGGCCATCTTGTTACAGCTGTGAGCCTCTTCAGTCACGAGCTACCAACAACTCACTTGAGATTGGGTAAGTGCTAGTTATAGGTTGTTGAAGCCAAGCTTGACTTGGATCATAAGGTTAATTAATAGGATTCATTGTTTAGATTGTTAGATTCCCAAGGGAAGGAGTTAGCGAACAGTAGTGGATCGTTGCTGTTGGTTGTGAGCCACTTTCATTGTCATCTTGTTGCCAAACTTAGAGTAAGGTATGTTGAGATTTGATTTTAGTTCTGCATGGGATTTGATTAGTGATGATTGATGGGAATTAAAGAGTTTATCGGTGGATTAAGGATGAACCTATCATCTAAATGAATTTAGATTATTAGGTGGAATTAAACATGATTACCTAATCGAATTAGGATTGGATTTTGGGTTTAGCTAGTTGTTGCACATGTAATTAGCTAAACTGTATATCATGTGATTTGCAGGACTTTGATCCGAGATGAGCATCTCGATGTGAGATCGTTTGGCACGATCAACATATATAGGCGGGTACTTTTTGCGTTATCTCTTTAGTATTTTGATCCTAGTGCATGAGCTTTATGTTTAGATAATTGTTGTATCTATCTTGACTCCACTCTTATTTTTTCTGCGTTTGATACTTTCACTCAATCTTTGAGCTACTCGTTTCTGTATCTATACAGTCTTTCATTGCTATCCATGATATTTAGCAGATATTGGACACCAGATACTAGATATTAGATACTGGATAGATAGATACCAGATACCATGTTTACTTGCTTTGACTGCTATCTATTCATGTTTCTTATTGAGCATGCTGGCTTCATGTAGCATACCTGATTTCTGTTTTATATATATATATATATATATGATGACTATTGCATTGTTCGTATCATGTCATTGCATGCATTGCCGGCGACACTGGCTCCCTTGTGGTTGAGACTGTCGTTGGCCTGGGCCACACGCTCGGCCACTCATGGGTAGTGGTAGCTGGAGCGTGCTGCTCGTCCTGTCGTACCCCTACTCGCACACTCATGGACAGTGATAGCTAGAGTCGCGGGCAGTAGGGACCCCCGTCGCAGACGTAGCTATTCAGCTACTATGCACCTATCCATTGGGTCACTCGAGAGTAGTGGCGACCTTTGGGTGGTACAGTTGTCATCGATCCGGCTTCTCGACCATACAGGGGTCATGGTGCAGAGAGGTGGGCGAGGTGACCATCCGTGCATACGTCGTTATTATTATATATGCTGGTTACTTATTTATGCTGTTGTTGTTTACTTATGCTGATATGCTCACATAGGTTGAGATATATACCTGAGGTATGAATTTAGATCACTGGTTTACTTACTAGTAGTATACCTCATATGATACTGTTGTAGTTATGAGCAGTTCTGTAGTAGGTCTGAACTATTCCCAACCTTACTAGCCTAGGATATGGTTTCAAGTATGGACACTTATTATGATATCACTGTAGTATCTGCTATCTCCATACGAGACTGTATACCTTTGTATCTTTAGTTATCTACTATTCTCATGCACTATCTGTCTATTACCCGCTGAGTCTTTATATTCACCACCCCGTATATTGGTAACTTCGCCAGGTAACAGATAAAGGATTTATGAAGACGCTTGGAGAGCCTGTCTACCAGTCTCACGTCATAATCAAGGATGATATTATGGTTTTGGGTATATCGTATGTTAGTTGTGTTTTGATTTTGTTTCTTGTTCTTGTGTTTGTATATCTTGTATTTGGTTTGATATTATTGTGTCAAGCCGAGCCGGCTCGCAGTTGGTGGCTTTATGTTTTGCGATCGTTATTTGTGATTTACGTTGTGTTGATTTTTAGTACAGCCGTGTGGGTTGATTAATATATTTATATAACTGCGTGGTTGTGTTTATTTCTGTTCCAATCGAGTGGGCTGATTATATAACTGCGTGGTTGTGTAAATATATTCCAGCCGTATGTGGCTGATGTATTTTGTATGTATGTATGCCTCAAATTGTTACCAGTACAGGGGAGATGTTGCCGAAATTTTTCGGTAGGGACTCCTTTGGGGGCGTGACACTTTGAATCTGCTTCTTAGCCCCCAAACTGAATGGGAAGCAATTCAATATTCCCTACACATGCTCTTAGTCACCAAAACTTTAGAGGGCTTCTTACATAACATGATAAGCTTCTTCTTTAACATGTCTAAAGTATGACTCAACATAAATCTTCTAAATCATGCATAAAAGATATTACTAAATACATCATCAAAGCAACTTATACTGTAGGTGAGAGATACTTACATCCCTTCACTATATCTTACTACTATACCCTTAGGGTTTAGGGCAAATGATCCCCCACTTGTATGCCTTGGTAAGTTCTTGCAAACCTTCCTCTTAGATCCTCCTTTAGAAGAACCTAAAGCTTTAGAACCCTAGGGTTCTTGGCCGCAACTTACAAGGAGAAAGAAAGGGAATTCGACAAGGTATTGGAGAAGGGGAAAAATGAATAGATTTAGGTTTTGATCTCATCCCTCACCTTTTATACTTAGTGGAAGTTGAAGCATCTCTTCACCCAAAACCTGCTTATAAGAAATTGTTTCTTATTGCCAATGTGATGCTTTATCACCACCTTAATGGCAACTTTAACCAATCTTAAGTAAAAGGTCTTGGGTTCAATTCCTAGCTTGGGTCATTTATGCATATATTTTTATTTCTTTTCTCTTCTTCTATATATATATTACTCTTTTGAAATAGAGAAATTTTAAGGGTGTTACACCTTTAGAAATTAGATAAGTAGATAACCTTTCATACTAGGCCCTAAGTACTTATTTTAGACCATATAATACTTTCTTTAGTTTAAATATATGGCCAGGATCTAAACTTTTTAATCTAGGTGGTTGACTTACATAGACTTCTTGTTTGATTAGTTCGTTCATGAAAGCCAATTTAACATCCATTTGATAAAGTTTGAATCTTTTATGGGCTACATAACTCAATAGCATTCTAATGGATTCAAGTCTAGTAACTGGGGCATAGGTTTTATTATAGTGAAGTCCCTCTACTTGACTAAACTCTTTAGCTACTAATCTTGCTTTATTTCTTACTATTAGATTCAGTAATTAAATAACATATAAATAATGACGTTAATTAAGAAAATACCTTGTAAGAATTTTTGGAGAATTTATGAAATTTCTTGGGGATTAGTTATATTTCCAAGTGGCTCAACTTCCATCCATTTAGAGAAATAATCCACCATGTCTAAAAGTAATTTTTTTTAGTGGGTGCCATAGGAAATGGTTCCATAATATCCATGCCCCACTGGTCGAACAAACATGAAGCAATTGAGGTCTTCAACAGTTTGGTGAGCTGGTGTGGGATGTTTTGGTGCTCCTGACATGATAGACAGGTGGCTACTAGCCGAGCCCAATCAGTTTGCAGCGTGGGCCAAAAGTACCCGACCAGTAAGATTTTTTGAGCAAGCGATCGACTACTTGAGTGACTTCCATAAAAACCTTAATGCACTTCTTGTAAGATATACTATACATCATCCAACCTGACACACTTGAGTAAGGGATGAGAGAAAGATGATCCCCGATTAAGGTGAATCAACCATCCCTTTTCTTGATCATACGTGCTTATTCTCGATTGGCTGCTAGGATCCCTTGCTAAAGAAATGAAATCAACGGCACTCTCTAGTCAGTTTGTAATTCCAACTTAGCTTGTCTTTCAATGTGAGCTATCAATAGTTTTTGCTCCACAAGCTTATCTAGAGTCCACAAAATTAGGGAGATAGTCAGCTTGGCTAACTCATCCGTCCTTTGATTTTCTGATCAAGGAATTTTTTGTAAGATTACCTCTTGAAATCATGGTTTCAACTTCTCGAATGCCTGTGTATATAACTTGAGTTATTCATTATTAATTTCAAACTTACCTAACAATTGTTAAGTCACTGATTGAGAGTCTGAATAAATAAGGACCCCGAGCAGCTCCCATATGTCTTGCAGTCTATAGACTAGCTATTAATGCTTTATATTCTGATTCATTATTGGTAGTCCAGTAATTTAGACAGATGGATAGTTGTAATTTGTCTTCTCAATGTGATATCATGAGAATCCTGACTTTGGTACCTTGCCGAGTCGATGACTCATCCACATAAATCATCCAGGTTTTCTCTGACTCTGAGTTTTATATTTCCGTCACAAAATTAGCTAAGGCTTGAGCTTTGATGACCACTCAAGGCTAGTACTATATATCATACTCACTAAGCTCTATAGTCTATTTGATTAACCTCCCCAAAGCCTCTAGGTTGACGAGCACTTAACCTAGGGTGATATTAGTCAACATAATGATCGGGTGAGAGAGAAAGTAAGGGCGTAAATTCTAAGTGGCTAGGATTAGCTCATATGCCAATTTTTCAAGTGTAGTGTAGTGGTATTCAGCATCCTTCAATAATGATTCAAGAAATATATAGGTTATTGTTCCTTCTCCTCTTGTCGCACCAACACTGACCCGCCGACACTCTCATTAGCTGACAAATATACCCAAAGGGCTCACCCATTATTGTCTTAGCAAGTACATGCAAGGCAGGTAAGTAATTTTTTAACTCCTCCAAAGCTTTGTCACACTCGGCATCCTATTGAAATTTGGTCGCCTAATGAAGTATTTTGAAAAAGGACAAGCTCCGACCGGCCGATCTTGATATGAAGTGAGACAACGCTGTGATTCACCTAGTCAAGCATTGTTTTTCCTTCAGATTACGTAGGGGAGCCATGTCTTAGGGAGTTGTACCTTGCTCGGGTTAGCTTCGATTCCCCACTCAATCACTATGTAGTCTAAGAAATGCCCACTCTTAGCTCTGAATAGACATTTGCTAGGATTAAGCTTAAGTCCATACTTCCTTAATGTTCGACAAGTTTTCTTTATGTCGGCATATAAATCGATCACTCGGAGGGATTTGATCAGAATATCATCTATGTAGACCTTCATGTTCCGTCTGATCTGCTTCCAGAATACTTTGTTCATAAGCCGTTGGTAATTAGCTCTTACATTTTTTAGTCCGAATGACATAACATTGTAATAGTAAATTCCTTCAGCAGTGATGAAACTAACATTTTCCCAATCCTATTTGGCCAGTGGGACCTGATGGTAACTTTGGTACATCCAGCATGTATATCAGTTCACAACAGAAGGTTGAGTCCACCACTTGATCGATGTGTGACAAGGGATAATAATCCTTGGGGCATGCCTTATTCAAATCTCTGAAGTCGATGCAGACTTGCCACTTGTTCTTTGACTTAGACACCAGAATCATGTTCGCCAACTAACTTGGGAACTATATCTCACGAATATATCCGGTCTCCAGTAATTTGTCTACCTCCACCCGAATAATTTTGTTCTGCTTGGCTCCAAAATCACTTCCTCTGCTTGACAGGAGGGCGTCCAGGTGAACATGGAGCACATATTCCATAACTATTGATGATATGTCTGTGTTCCTTGGACGTCCAGGTGAATACATCATTATTACGCATTAAGCATGCGACAAGCTCTACCTTGAGTTTTAGAGCCAAGACGGCTGCTATCTGGGTGGTGGTCTCCGACTAATCTGGCTGAATCTATACCTCCTCTTTCTCTTTATAGATTAGTGTTGGGGGCACTTCGTGAATGATGTTAACCTCCATTTATTGGCTCTTCCAAGCTACAATGGCTTCAGTTTTGATAATATCAATATAGCACTTACGTGCCACTAGTTGATTTTCTTTGACTTCCCCAACCTGATCATCCATGGAAAATTTGATCTTCTAGTAAAATGTTCAAGCAACTACCCAGAACTCATTTAAGATCGATCGACCTAAGATTACATTATATGATGAGGGTGTGTCCATCATGATGAAGGTCGATCAGCGTATTCTTATTTGGGGCTCCTCTCCTAAGGATATAGTTAACTTTATTTGCCCAAGTAGCTAAACCTTATTGCTTGTGAATCCATACTATTGGATCGTAGAAGTCGCTAGAGGGGGGTGAATAGCGATCGAAAATTCGTAGCGAGTACGCAGCGAAAAATAAAAATCACAACGCTAACATGAACCAGTTTTACTTGGTTCGGAGCCTTCGTCGACTCTTACTCCAAGGCCCACACTCGTTGAGTGCTTTCGTTGGGCAATTCACTAGTAGTTTGAAAATTGTTTACAAATGAAAGTACAAGAACTCGTTTAAAAAGTAAATATACCAACAACAAATAGAAATAACTTGAGCCGCAAGTTGTCAGAGAAGCATCGTCGCGTCGCAGGAGTAGAGCGTAATAGAGCAATCGTAGGAAGCAGTTGTTGTCTTCAGCTCTAGAGATAGGCTCCTTTTATAGGAGTACTCCGGGCGCCCAGACCATGACGTAGGCCCGGCCAATCAGCATGCTCCATATTTGCGATGAGATAACTTTTGCCTCTCGAGTGCCTGGATCCCTTCCGGGCACTCGGACCACCATTTTCCAAAAAAACTCCTTTCCTACAAGAAAATGTTAGTCCAAGGCAAAATAAAAGTTATACTACCTTGCAAAACAAAGTGTTAGTTCAATCACAGTCAAGAGTAGTTAGAGTAATTAGATTTTGTCTCCTCAAGACTAGAATCTATTCACGATCTCAACTTAGACTTCCGAAATAGATCTAAGTTGGATCGACACCTAAGTTCCCTACCTAGGAACGCGTCCTCACCAAGTCACTCCCCTCCAGTGGCTTACCTTAACTTACCTGCCAGACGTCCGCTCTGCCCGTCGACCCATCTGGACTTCGTGTCAGCTATCAGGTCAGCCCGTCGACCTAGCTGGACTTCGTGTCAGACATCCAGTCAGCTCGTCGACCTGTCTAAACTTTGTGTCAATTATCAGGTCAGCCTGTCGACCTAGCTAGGCTTCGTGCCAGCTATCCGGTCAGCCCGTCGACCTAGCTGGGCTTTGTGCCAGATATCCGGTTAGCCCATCAACCTGTGAGATATCAGAAAATTTAAATTAATAAGGTTATTTGGGAAATAGCCTTATAGAATTTTTTGGGAATTTTTAAATATTTTCTGGGAATTTTTCGGAGCTCGAACAGCGAGTTTTGAGGGGATCGATCGGCAAGTTCGGATAAAGCCTGTTTGGGATACCCGTTTAAGTGAGGAAATGTTTTATATATATATTTCCTTTTTCTTTTATTCCCTTCCCAAATCGCCGAACCGAGCTTCTTCCTCCCTTCTTCCCGATTCTTCTCTATTCCCTCTCTCGCGGATCACTCGACGCTGAGGCCGGAGGAAACTCGTCACCGGAGCTCGACAGAAAACCAGTGGAGTCACCGGAGCTTGACAGTGCTGAGGAAGACAAGCCGGATCTGGTCGAGGGGTTCTGCTTCAGCAGATTTTGTGGTCGATCGCCTCTCCTCTCTGCTCGGCGGTCTCTTTTCCGACACCGGCATCTCGTCTCAGGTCCGAGACCTCCTGTCGAAGACTCGTCATGGATAGCTCGAGTCCAGCAACTCGATTGCCTAGAGTACGATGTGCAGGACGAGGTGCTTGGCTTGGAGGTGGAGGTGGTATCGGAGCTGCAGCGTCCTAGTCGAATAACGCAACCATAAACTCATCATGCTCTGCTACCTCCTGGGCATCTGGGTTTGGCTGGTGCCGTGCCCCCCTCCGCCAAGACATGACACCATCATCATCATCTACGTGGACACCCACTAACGAGAAGCTCCTAGGTCCTATGACGTCGAACTCAGTCATGGCCCGAACATTACCTCGAGTGACGTCGATATGTAGGTGGGCGAAATATGTCGTCAAGATATGACAATACGGCATATGAACTCGAGCGCTGGTGACATATCTAGCTGCGTAGATAATGGTCTGAAATATATGTAGACTAATATCTATGTCTAGTCTATGGCAAAGTGCGTACAAAAAAAGGAATGGAATGGACGCATCATCGCTATGTCGCGAGTGGATAGTGGTAATATGCAGTAAACTAAGACCCTATAAAGGGCATAATCATGAACTCGAAAGTCAACTGACCTAAACATGGTGAC
The DNA here is from genome assembly GCF_018446385.1 of Zingiber officinale. Taxonomy (NCBI): domain Eukaryota; kingdom Viridiplantae; phylum Streptophyta; class Magnoliopsida; order Zingiberales; family Zingiberaceae; genus Zingiber; species Zingiber officinale. The sequence goes on along the minus strand of NC_055986.1, from coordinate 119,339,841 downwards.
GGTGGGTACACGCTCCCCTCCGAAAAAATACGAGTAAATCGTATCCAGAGTGATGTGTGAGTAGGGATCACCAAAAGGTAGATCCCTAGGGGTTACACTGAAAATGACACGTAGATGGTCGTAACTCTAAGAAGTCATGGATAGTGGTAGGAGATAGTGTAATATCCGTACCAGCTACCCTAGTAACATAAGAGAGATCATCTACCCTAATCAAGTTATTATAAAATTCAGCACATAAATCTATGTTTACTGAACTGGTACAGTAAACAAGGTTCCGCAAGTTATAGTAGCTAATAACCTCTATAACTGGAACACAAGAACGTAAGAAGAACTCTCTATCTAGACATTTAGTCCTAATGGCCATATAAATGGTCGACTCAAACTTAATCCTAAGTTCATCAGTAGGGAACATAGAATCTATATTAGCAGTCGAGGGTCCAGCACCAGATCTAGAGCACTTTCTACATTAAAAAAAAAACTATACTTAAGCAGGTAATCAATGAAATATTTAAAGAAACTTCAGAGAAAAAAAAATTTACCGAGGCATCGTGAATAAAATTTTAGAGATGACGACCTCGGTTGATTTGCAGCAACGGAATAACCGCAGAATAAAATTTTAGATTTGATCACTCTCGCGGTAAAAATCAGAAAGAGTCGTAACAAGAGTGAAGGGAGGTGGTGCAAAGGGTGGGGGCGCCCCTGCCCGCCCCCCCCCCTATTTATAGGGGGCTCCGGGCGCTTGGACCGTTCCCGAGAGCCTGGGGATGGCTGGGGCGGGGCGCCCGGAGTCCCTCCCGGGCGCCCCGGAAGGGAATACCAGGGGCTCCCGCCCTTGGTTTCTGACTTCAGGGGTTTTTTTTTAAAATAAAATTTAAGTTTAATGAATTTTTAAGTTTTAGAGAAAAATTAAGTTTAATAAATTTTTAAGTTAAAAAAATTGTTTAATTTTAAAATAAATTTTTAAGATAAAAAAAATTAAGTTTAATTTTATAATAAATTTTTTTAGGCTTAAAAAAATTAAGTTTAATTTTATAATAAATTTTTTTAGGCTTAAAAAAATTAAGTTTAATTTTAAAAGGAATGTTTAAGTTTAAAAAAATTAAATTTAATTTTAAAAACAGTTTTTAAGTAAAAAAAATTAAGTTTAAATCTAAAAGGAATTTTTTAAGATTAAAAAAAATTAAGTTTAATTTTAAAAAGAATTTTTTAAGTTAAAAAAATTAAGTTTAATTTTAAAAGGAATTTTATAAGTATAAAAAAAATTAAGTTTAATTTTAAAAGTAAGTTTTTAAGTTTAAAAAAAAATTAAGTTTAATTTTAAAAGGAATTTTCTAAGTTTAAAAAAAAATAAGTTTTAATTTTAAAAGGAATTTTTAAGTTTAAAAAAATAAGTTTAATTTTAAAAGGAATTTTTTAAGTTTAAAAAATAAGTTTAATTTTAAAAAGAATTTTTTAAGTTTAAAAATATTAAGTTTAATTTTTAAAATAATTTTTTAAGTTTTAAAAAGAATTTTTTAAGTTTAAAAAAAAATTAATTTTAATTTTTTAAAAAAAATTAAGGATAAAAAAAATTAAGTTTAATTTTAAAAAGAATTTTTAAATTTTTCAAAAGAATTTTTTAAGTTTAAAAAATTAAGTTTAATTTTAAAAAGAATTTTTTAAGTTTAAAAAAATTAAGTTTAATTTTTTAAAAAAAAATTAAGTTTTAAAAAGAATTTTTTAAGTTTAAAAATATTAATTTTAATTTTAAAAAGAATTTTTTAAGTTTAAAAAAAAATTAAGTTTAATTTTAAAAAGAAATTTTTAAGTTTTAAAAAAATAAGTTTAATTTTAAAAAAATATTTAACTTTAAAAAAATTAAATTTAATTTTTAAAAGAATTTTTTAAGTTTTAAAAAAAAAATTTAAGTTTAAAAAAAATAAGTTTAATTTTAAAAAGAATTTTTTAGTTTAAAAAAATTAAGTTTAATTTTAAAAAGAATTTTTTAAGTTTTAAAAAGAATTTTTTAAGTTTAAAAAAAATAAGTTTAATTTTAAAAAGAATTTATTTATTTTTAAAAAGAATTTATTTATTTTTAAAAAGAATTTTTTAAGTTTAAAAAAAATTAAGTTTAATTTTAAAAAGAATTTTTTTAAGTTTTAAAAAAATAAGTTTAATTTTAAAAAAAAAATTAAGTTTTAAAAAGAATTTTTTAAGTTTAAAAAAAAATAAGTTTTGATTTTGATTTTAATTTAATTGAGTCCTTAGTCATCTCACCTGATCTACTTTTTCAATCAAGGAATCTTATAATTTTGTTAGATGAATTAGATTCAATTTTAGGGTTTGGTTTAACTTTGTGTTAGATTCAGGTTTTGCTTTGGGTTCAACAAATAGGCATTCTCTAGATAAACCTCTGGGCTATGGTGAGTCACTTGGACATCATTAGAGTAACCATGCCTTCGAGGTTTTCCAAATAGTCCTATCCACTTGACTTAGTACAAAACCTTAGTCTAACTAGTTAGGATCCATAAAGGGTAGCTTCGGTCAGTTCCACTTAGACAAATGCACCAGGTCGAAGTCATATCTTCCTAGACATGCATAGACTATGCTTCCCGACGTACTATCATCCAAAACTTCACCAGTACCATAGTTTAAGTTAAACTGGAACCCCTTTCTAATTAGTCCTAAGTACCCTGGTAGATTAGTTTGGGTTACCCGTCTAGATAGGTTAGTGGAGGTGCCAGCTATTCCGGAGCCTCCCCTGAATTATTGGCCTTTAATTTAATTTTTCATTCTAAGTTTATGTCTATTTCTTTTATAGTTATAATTTACTTGATGATAGTATGAGTTTTGGTGAGTTTTAAAATATTCAGATTTTGAATTTTTTTGTCTAGGTTTGTATTCTGGTTTTTGATTTGATTTATTTAATTTTACGTAATATATTTTATCTTTGGGTATGTAGTATTGATTAAGTCCTACTTCCGTGGTTAAACACGCTTTCGGAACCCAAGCTTTACTTGTTGGTTTGTGTTGGGTTATTAATGATTTAAATGTTTTATTTGAGCTTGACTTATAGCCAAGTCCGGTTTTGTTGTAAATTGTTTTTTGGTTATTTAAGATTAGATCTAAGTTCTTAGATCTTGTTGTAAATTTTTCTAGCATATCTTTTAATTTGTTAATTTCTAATTTTAGTGTCAAATTTTCCTTGTTGACTTACGCAGGGGAAAATCATGTATAAGCGAAAAGAAAGATCAACACTAACACAATTCGATTTACTTGGTTCGGAGCCTGTGTCGACTCCTACTCCAAGTCCCACACACAAGGGTGCTTTCAATGGGCAATTCACTAGCAATTCAAAGAATATTATAATAGACAATTGCTTTAAAATAAAAGTATACCGACGAGAACAAGGAATTAAAAGAAGAGTGTGTCGTCGGAAGAGCGTCGCAGGAGCACAAGAGAGTAGTTCTTGAGTTGTTGTTGGAGATTCGGCCTTGACCCTCCTTATAAAGGAGGTTCGGGGCACATGGAACCATCAGGGCGCCCTAGTTGTGGTGTAGCCTGTCCAATCTGTGAACTCCACACGGCGAAATGACGTTGGGGATAATTTTTTGCCTCCGGGCGCCCGGGTACCTTCTGGGCGCCCGGACCTTGATTTCCAGCAGTTTCCTTCCTGCAAGAAAACGTTAGTCCGAGACACTTATATCTCCTACAAAATAGATTATTAGCACAGTTTATAGTTTAACAGAAATAGTATTAATTAGATCCCGAGACCGGAATCTAGTTAAGATCTCGACTTAGAGTTCTGAAATGGTTCTAAGTCGGATTGGCACCTAAGCTCCCTTCCCGGGAACGCGTCCTCACAGTCACTCCCCTCTAGTGACTTACCTTTACTTACCTGCCAGATGTCAGGTCAGCCCTTCGACCTGTCTGGACTTCGTGCCAGCTATCCGATCAGCCCGTCGACCTAGCTGGACTTCGTGTCAAACGTCCAGTCAGCCCGTCGACCTAGCTGGGCTTCGTGTCAGACATCCGGTCAGCCCGTCGACCTGTCTGGACTTCTCCTGCATACTCGGTCAGAGTGTTAGATCAACAACAAAACTAACTTAACATATTTTGTCATTCATCAAAACCTGGGTTAAACCGTTAGTGCTAACCGCACCAATAGTACCTGCCTTAAATCTATCGATCATGATAAAACAAATCCCACATCGAGATGCTCACCTCGAAACAAAGTTCTATGATCATGTAATATATTTAGCTAATACATAGGTAGCAAATAGCTAAATAAAACTCCCCAATCTAATTAGGAAAAATCCTAATCGAAATAATTAACCTAATTCCTTAATCTAATTAGGTTTAACTAAATCCATAATCCTTCACTTCAATCCTACTCACAATCTCCCAAAAACCAGAAATGAAATCCAACCTCTGTAAAATTAATACTATATGTCTTACCTTAACCTAAAATAGATCCACACCCTTTGATGAATAAATCTGAAGTTGTTGTGGAGAAAAATGGAGCTTCCCCACCAATTGGTCCGACACAAACAGAGGAGACAAGAAACTTAAAGCATTTCGTTAAACACCTGTTATGCACAAGAAATACCACTGCCCTAATCAACTCTACATAAATCAAATGCCCAAAATCCACAGCTAGATCTAATTTCTTACCTCCAAGAAGAAAGGTAGCTACAACAGAAGGTAATCGGATCTGTCAGGAGATGAAAAGGGTACTGCAATTCTGATGAAGAGGAGGCGATGAACCTCCCTGATGGAATCGTCATAGCTCTGCTCATAAAGGCAACAACCGGCGGTGCTATGATCTGCCCTCCAACGTAAGGGCTACGATGGCTCAGGTGGAGATAAAGGCATCAACAATGGTCTGCTGGAGGGGGAGAGTGGCACCGACAGTCGGCGAGGTGGCGCGAATAGATCGTGGAAGGGTCTGGCTGAAACTTCTATTGCAATCGCGTCACACTTTGACGGCTATCAAACCTACGCCAGAGACGTCTGACAGTCGTGATCATCGGCACCATCGCTCGATGATCAGAGCTTGAGAGGAAGGAGGAAGAAGATACCCACTTGAATGAAAAATGAATTTCACATTCAAAACCAAAGTGGTCGGCCACTTCCCTTGTGTAACTCCCCATTAAATGCAATTAATGTGAAGTTATTAAGAAAATGGCTTTGTAACTTCCATGAGGTGGCAACCATGATGATGTGGTGCATCATCATTGGTCCACATCAATGTCAACTCACCAATGAGGTGGCATAAAGTCAAGTCAAACTTGACTTTTAAACTTCCTCTCAAGTCAAGTCAAACTTGACCAAATCTCTTCCATGGTTGATCTAATCTAACCATTTGATTCAAGCCAACTTAATATAATGAATCTAATTCATTAAATTAAGTTGATTTAATGAGTCATAATCTAAATTAGACTCATTGAATACATGAATCAACTTGAGTCCAACTCAAGTTAGCCCAATTAGGATTACTCTTAATCCAATTTGATTCATCAAATGAATCTAATCCTCTTGGTTCATCATATGAACCTAATCTCCATCTAATTGTCCTTAGTGTGTGACCCTATAGGTTCTTGTAATGTTGGCAATGCCCTAAACACATTTAGGAGCATAAGTAATGAGTGGTATCTAGCAACACATCATTACTACCCAAGTTACAAGAATGTCGAGATCCGACATCACCTTGTGACTACCAATTGTGACTCCTCACAAAATAATGACAAGTGTCCTTCTATCCTAGACATCTAGATTGATCAATATGAGGCATAGACTGTGTCATCCTCTAATCAATCTAAATCTTGAACCCCAAGTAGACTCACTCAATCAAATGAGCTCAACATCTCATGTTGACTCATTTGGGCATGACCATGCACTTAATGGTCTCACTCTATCAAGAATATTGATGTCGCTCCCATCATATGGGAGGGATAGATCCCATCTACATCACTCACATCCCTCTGCATAATTTGTTACATACCCGGTAATCGCCTTTATAGTCCACCCAGTTACGGGTGACGTTTGACGAAACCAAAGTACATAACTCCTTATGTAAGGATCCATGGTGACTTCAGGTCTAAGGACTAATAGTCATACTAATAGCCACATGAGAAAGTATATGACACTCATATAACGATCCATGATACTTTCTCATGGTGGGTCATTCAGTATACATTCTCCAATGTATACCCATGTGTCAGCTTGATATCTCTATATCCATGACTTGTGAGATCAAGTCATCGAGCTGACCTACATGCTAGTCTTATTGCATTAACATTGTCCCTGAATGTTAATACTCGACTAGGAATGATTTAGAGTAGTGTTCCCTATATCATCTCACTATCGATTCAACTAATCGATTGATATAGGTATGAACCTTCTACTCAAGGACGCTATTATACTTAGTCTATTTGGCACTAATACAAATAAGTATAATAACCAAACAAATGCCTTTATTAATATACAAGAATATGATACAATGAGTCCATACAATCATCAAATGATTGGCTCTAGGGCTCTAACTAACAATCTCCCACTAGCACTAGTGCCAATCAAGATAGGATCTAAGGCCCAATGACCTAGTGTGACCATCATGCTTCCTCGTGCCAAAGCCTTGGTCAAGGGATCTGCGATGTTAGCCTTTGTAGGTACTCGCAAATCTTCACATCTCCTCCTCGATAATCTCGAATAAGATGGAAGCGCCGTAGTATGTGCTTGGTCCATCGTGTGAGCGAGGTTCCTTCGTCTATAGCTCCATTGTTGTCACAATAGAGCTTAATCGATCGATGCTAGGAACCACCCCAAGTTCGATGAACTTACGGATCCAAATCGCCTTCCGCCTCGATGCAAAGAATATACCTCGTAGAATCAGCCATCGTGTCCTCGAACTCTTCCACTACAGACCACCATTTAAGCAAAACACGAACCACGATCGCGATCGGTAATCATCCCGATCGGTCAAGTCGGCATCACCGTAACCCTTTACGTTAGCTCATCATTGTTCCATATATCAAGAAATATTCTTTAGTCCTTCGTAAGTACTTAAGAATATTCTTGACCGCTATCCATGACTTTCACCGATCTGGTATTATCTCGTCATGCTCAAAGCATACGAGACATCGGGTCGAGTACATAGCATGGCGTACATGATCGATCCTATGGCCGAGGCATAAGGGATCCGATCCATGCGATCTCTCTCTCTCTAGAAGAGGGACCTTGAGTCTTCGAAGACTCACGCCATGTGACATTGGCGAAATCTCTTCTTGTATGGCAAACCGAAGGAGTACCTTGTCAATGTATGTACTCTGACTTAGGCCAAGCAATCTCTTAGATCTATCTCTATAGATCTGTATCCCTAGAATGCGGGATGCCTCACCTAAGTCCTTCATTGAGAAGCAACTCCCTAGCCAGGTCTTGACAGACTGAAGCATAGGGATGTCCTTCCCAATGAGTAGTATGTCATCCACATACAATATGAGGAAGACAACTATGTCCCCTACAACCTTCTTGTAGACACAAGGCTCATCTTCATTCTTGATGAAACCAAACTGTTTGATCGCATCATCGAATCAAAGATTCCAGCTCCGAGAAGCTTGCTTTAGTCCATAAATGGACCTATGCAGCTTGCATACTCTACTAGTATGATGTGGATCTACAAAACCCTCAGGTTGTGTCATGTACACATCCTCGAGTAGGTTTCCATTCAGAAACGCGGTTTTGACATCCATCTGCCATATCTCATAGTCATGGTAGGCTGCAATAGCAAGCATGATCCGAATGGACTTAAACATCGCTACTGGAGAAAAGGTTTCATCATAGTCAATACCATGAATCTGCTTGAAACCTTTAGCTACCAAGTGACCCTTATAGATAAGTCCATCCATGTCAGTCTTTCTCTTAAAGACCCACTTACACCCAATGGGTTTTACCCCTTCAGGTAGATCAACCAAAGTCCATACTTGGTTGGTGTACATGGATTCCATTTCGGATCTCATGGCCTCTAGCCATTTCTTGGAATCTGGTCTCATCACGGCTTCTTGATAGGTGGTAGGCTCATCCTCTATGAGCACAATGTCATCATGGTTAGACAAGAGAAATGAGTATCTCTCAGGCTGACGACGTACCCTATCAGACCTGCGAAGAGGTATGTCTACTTGAACCGGTTGTTGTTCCTCAACTCCTTGTGCTATTGTCCACAACACTTTGTTGTTCCAGTTCAATTTCCATCGAGGCATCAGTGCTATTGTTTTCATCTTGAACTTCTTCAAGATCGAACGCGCTCCCACTAGTCTTTCTAGAAACAAAGTCCCTCTCTAGAAAGACCCAGTCTTTGCCACAACTACCTTGTGCTGACTGGGAATGTAGAAGTAATATCCCTTAGTTTCATTGGGATATCCGATGAAATAGCACTTGTCGGATTTGGGTCCTAATTTGTCTGAGACTTGACGTCGTACGTAAGCCTCACACCCCAAATTCTCATGAAAGACACCGGCATCTCTCCGTCCATATCCTATATGGTGTCTTTATCACGACCTTTGATGGAACTCGGTTGAGTATGAAAGCCGTGCCTAGAGCATATCCCCATAGATAGGTCGGAATCTGCGTGACTCATCATAGATCGTACCATATCTAATAGGTACGATTCTTCTGATACACCATTCCATTGTGGTGTTCCAGAGGAGTGAGTTGGGATAGAATCCCACACTCAGCTAGGTAGTCACGAAACTCATGGCTAAGGTATTCTCCACCTCGATCTGATCGAAGAATCTTAATACTCTTGCCAAGCTGGTTCTGTACTTCATTCTTGAATTCTTTGAACTTTTCAAAGGATTCAGACTTATGTGTCATCAAGTACACATAACCATATCTACTGAAGTCATCAGTAAATGTGATGAAGTATCTATAACCGCCTCTAGCAGCAACATTGAAAGGGCCACATACATCACTATGTATGAGTCCTAACAAATCAGTTGTTCTCTCGCTATGCCCACTAAAGGGAGTCTTGATCATCTTGCCTCGTAGGCATGACTCGCATATCTCATATGATTCTAAATGAAATGAGTCCAGCACACCATCCTTATGGAGCTGGGATAAGCGCTTGTCATTTATATGACCTAAGCGACAATGCCAGAGGTAGGTTTGGTTCATGTCATTTGACTTGAACCTCTTGGTACTAATGTTATAGATAGGGCTTCAAGGTCTAGAATATAGAGTCCGTTTATTAGTGGTGCACTACAATAGAACATATCTTTTAAATAAACAGAACAACATTTATCTTTTATTATAAAAGAGTATCTTTTCTTGTCTAAACAAGAAACTGAAACTATGTTCTTAGTAAGAGTAGGCACATAACAACAATCATCTAAATCTAGTATAAGCCCAGAGGGCAGAGATAGCTGATAAGTTCCTACAGCAACAGCAGCAACCCGTGCTCCATTGCCTACTCGTAGGTCCACCTCGCCCTTTGCCAATGCTCTGCTATTTCTCAGCGCCTGCACATCAGTACAAATGTGAGAAGCACATCCAGTATCTAATACCCATGATGTAGAAATAGATAGATTGACTTCTATAACATATATACCTGAAGTGGAAGTCTCACTTCGCTTCTTCTTAAGATCAAGTCAGTGGCCAGCTCTTGGCCAAGTGGGAACCCCAGTCTTTGTAGGTTCTCTATGTACCCAATCATCTTGAGTACATAAGGACCTACAGGAGCCCCGTCTGACATCTTGCACTGAAACAGTGCCTTAGAGATCTCAAATCTCTCATGCCTCGCTTGTCCCTGATATAGTTGGCGAAGATGCTCAACCATATCGTGGCGCCCATCAACTCGTGTTGCTTCAAAGCTAGTTCATGGTCGTGAGCATTAGACAGAACACATCTAATGCGCCGTCTTGATTCTTCTTGTAAGCATCTTTGTCCGCTGGGCATTGGCGGGAGGAGCCTCCGGAATGGGCTGCTCCAGAACGTTTACGTTCCTCGGTGAGAACTATTCTCAAGTTCCCGTACCAGCTCCGTTGATCTTGTCCTTCTCAAGGACAGATCGCAGGGAGAAGGAATTCGTGTTCGACGTCATGGTTATCTACAATAGAAAAATTTGCAGAAATAAATATCATATTCTTTAAAAAACATTTAATTAGGCCTTTAACTAAATGATGCTCCCACTGAATACTATAATTCATGTGGGACAAGATCCACATCATACTAACCCTTGAGTTAGCTTTGGCTAATACGCCCAAGGCTTAGTATGATCGGTAGGTAACGATTACCAATTACATCTCTATGTAACTCTTGTTTATAGAATCAATATCCGCATTTATATTAAAACTCGAGTTAGCTTTGGCTAATACGCCCGAGAGTTAATATAGATGTGATTTTGACCTATCTTTTCCAACCGTTGGAATAATGCCTATAGTTGACTCGATCCAACCGAGTAACTAGGAATACTCAATCTAATTGAGTTTGTATTCACCCATGCGTTGATAGGCGGGACCAAGATTGTCCCTCCGTACCCTACCAAGATAATATGTATTGCTCTGCTTTGGCAGATTCAACAATACATGTGATCGAGGTAGTGATAGGTATCACGGCACGGTTAGGCATTTAGAGTTGGTTCGATCGAGATCTAATCTAATCGAAAAGGATGCATCTTGTGCACGACTTAGATCTAATCTAATCGCAAGGGTGCATCATGTGCACGACTTAGATCTAATCTAATCGTAAGGCACTAATTAATTAACTACTTATTAAATATGCATCACATACACAAGCAATTAATTAATCTATTTGTGATTTAGTCATGGCCCTACTACGATCTTCTCAAGCCAATGAGAAGATCGATTGGTCAACCTAGGGTCAACAGCTTCTCCAAGCTCCTCCCTTTGACCACCTTGTGTTGCTCGTGCCCGCCTCGGAACTCCGTCTCGTGTGGACCCTCCACCGCTCCAATTTGTACATTACAATTTGAAACTCGAGTTACATTCGAGTCTAAATCTAATTTACAACAAGAATATAAAAGAAGGCACGACGCGCAGGTCGCGAATATAATACAACACTCGCAAACACATAACGGCACGCAGGCCGTATTATGAATTACAACACAATCCAATCATATTGGGTTTTTGGGCCATGACTATCACAAAATTAATATATAATTCAAAATTATATATTTTTCATAATTTTCTGTAATTTTAAAATTAATTTTTACAATTTTACGAGTAAAATTTCCCGGCGGACCCGTTTAGCAGTTTCGGGCGCAATCGCGGAACGGATCCCCTTGCGGGGCCAGGGCAGCGCCCCTACCCGCGATCTAACCATCGCGAGGGTTCCTTTGCGATCCAACAGCGCCTAAACCCGCTGTCCCAAAACGATTTGGGCCGAGACATTGCCGTTTCGGAAAAATCTTCCCGGCGGGTTCGTTTTTAGCGATTTGCAAATCCCCTTGCGGGGTTAGGGGCAGTACCCCTACCCGCGATCTAACCATCGCGAGTTGCTCCTAAGTGATCTAATGGCACCCAAGCCCGCTGTCCCAAAAAATTTTGGGGCGAAACGAAGCCGTTTTGGAAAAATCTTTCCGGTAGCCGAAGCCTACAAGCGTCTAAACACTTGTGCTTCGATTACTTGAGAAAAATACTCATAAAAACCCAAAAATCATAATTTTTACAGAAAATTACAGAAACTTTAGAGGATTAGATTCATATGATGAACCAAGAGGATTAGATTCATTTGATGAATTAAATTGGATTAAGAGTAATCCAAATTGGGCTAGATTGAGTTAGATTCAAGTTGATTCATGTGTTCAATGAGTCTAATTTAGATTATGATTCATTGAATCAATTTAATTAAATGAATTAGATTCATTATATTAAATTAGCTTGAATTAAATGGTTGGATTAGATCAACCATGAGAGAAATTAAGTCAAGTTTGACTTGACTTGAGAGGAAGAGGAAGAGTCAAGTTTGACTTGACTTTGCCACATCATATGTGTGACTTGGCATTAAGTGGCCAATGATGATGTGCCACATCATCATAGTTAATACATGATTATGCCACCTAATGGAAGTTACACTTCCTTCTTGGTTTTAATGTGGCCGGCCACATTAATGAGAGTTCTCATCACAGCTTCTTGATAGGTGGTAGGCTCATCCTCTATGAGCACAATGTCATCATGGTCAGACAAGAGAAAAGAGTATCTCTCAGGCTGATGACGTACCCTATCAGACCTACGAAGAGGTATGTCTACTTGAACCGGTTGTTGTTCCTCAACTCCTTGTGGAACAACATCATCCACAACACTTTGTGGTTCCAGTTCAATTTCCATCGAGGCATTAGTGCTATTGTTCGCATCTTGAACTTCTTCAAGATCGAACGCGCTCCCACTAGTGTTTCTAGAAACAAAGTCCCTTTCTAGAAAGACCCCAGTCTTTGCCACAACTACCTGTGTTGACTGGGAATGTAGAAGTAATATCCCTTAGTTTCCTTGGGATATCCGATGAAATAGCACTTGTCGGATTTGGGTCCTAATTTGTCTGAGACTTGACGTCGTACGTAAGCCTCACAGCCCCAAATTCTCATGAAAGACACCTGGGCATCTCTCCCAGTCCATATCCTATATGGTGTCTTTATCACGGCCTTTGATGGAACTCGGTTGAGTATGAAAGCTGTCGTGCCTAGAGCATATCCCCATAGATAGGTCGGAAGATCTGTGTGACTCATCATAGATCGTACCATATCTAATAGGGTACGATTCCTCCTTTCGGATACACCATTCCATTGTGGTGTTCCAGGAGGAGTGAGTTGGGATAGAATCCCACACTCAGCTAGGTAGTCACGAAACTCATGGCTAAGGTATTCTCCACCTCGATCTGATCGAAGTATCTTAATACTCTTGCCAAGCTGGTTCTGTACTTCATTCTTGAATTCTTTGAACTTTTCAAAGGATTCAGACTTATGTGTCATCAAGTACACATAACCATAACTACTGAAGTCATTAGTAAATGTGATGAAGTATCTATAACCGCCTCTAGCAGCAATATTGAAAGGGCCACATACATCACTATGTATGAGTCCTAACAAATCAGTTGCTCTCTCGCTATGCCCACTAAAGGGAGTCTTGGTCATCTTGCCTCGTAGGCATGACTCGCATATCTCATATGATTCTAAATCAAATGAGTCCAGCAAACCATCCTTATGGAGCTGGGATAAGCGCTTGTCATTTATATGACCTAAGCGACAATGCCAGAGGTAGGTTTGGTTCATGTCATTTGACTTGAACCTCTTGGTACTAATGTTATAGATAGGGCTCTCAAGGTCTAGAATATAGAGTCTGTTTATTAGTGGTGCACTACAATAGAACATATCTTTTAAATAAAGTAACAACATTTGTCTTTTATTATAAAAGAGTATCCTTTCTTGTCTAAACAATAAACTAAACTATGTTCTTAGTAAGAGCAGCACATAACAACAATCATCTAAATCTAGTACAAGCCCAGAGGGCAGATAGTGATAAGTTCCTACAGCAATAGCAAGAACCCGTGCTCCATTGCCTACCGTAGGTCCACCTCGCCTTTGCCAATGCTCTGCTATTTCTGCACATCAGGACAAATGTGAGAAGCACATCCAGATCTAATACCCATGATGTAGAAATAGATAGATTGACTTCTATAACATATATACCTGAAGTGGAAGTCTCACTCGCTTCTTCTTAAGATCCTCCAAGTATACCTTACGGTTCCTCTTCCAGTGCGCGGGAAGCAGGTAGCATCCTTGGCGACCCTCCTTTAGGCTTCAGTGCCTTGCCTTTGCCCTTGGTTTGGGACTTTCCCTTACTTTTGGGCTTGCCTTGCCCTTGTGCTTCCGGACCATCGAATGGGCTTAACCTTCTTAAGGTTAATCTCGGCAGTTCATAACATACTAAGTAGCTCGGGGGCTTGTCAATCTCGTTCATGTTATAGTTGAGAACGAATTGACTATAGCTATCGGGCAAGGACTGCAAGATCAATTCGAGCTCTTGGCCAAGTGGGAACCCCAGTCTTTGTAGGTTCTCTATGTACCCAATCATCTTGAGTACATAAGGACCTACAGGAGCCCCGTCTGACATCTTGCACTGAAACAGTGCCTTAGAGATCTCAAATCTCTCATGCCTCGCTTATCCCTGATATAGTTGGCGAAGATGCTCAACCATATCGTAAGCGCCCATCAACTCATGTTGCTTCTGAAGCTCTGAGTTCATGGTCGCGAGCATTAGACAGGACACATCTAATGCGTCGTCTTGATGCTTCTTGTAAGCATCTTTGTCGGCTCGCGGGGCATTGGCAGGAGGAGCCTCCGGAATGGGCTGCTCCAGAACGTACAGCTTACGCTCCTGGGTGAGAACTATTCTCAAGTTCCTGTACCAGTCCAGGAAATTCGCTCCGTTGAGCTTGTCCTTCTCAAGGACAGATCGCAGGGAGAAGGAATTCGTGTTCGACGTCATGGTTATCTACAACAGAAAATTTGCAGAAATAAATATCATATTCTTTAAAAACATTTAATTAGGCCTTTAACTAAATGATGCTCCCACTGAATACTATAATTCATGTGGGACAAGATCCACATCATACTAACCCTTGAGTTAGCTTTGGCTAATACGCCCAAGGCTTAGTATGATCGGTAGGTAACGATTACCAATTACATCTCTATGCAACTCTTGTTTATAGAATCAATATCCGCATTTATATTAAAACTCGAGTTAGCTTTGGCTAATACGCCCGAGAGTTAATATAGATGTGATTTTGACCTATCTTTTCCAACCGTTGGAATAATGCCTATAGTTGACTCGATCCAACCGAGTAACTAGGAATACTCAATCTAATTGAGTTTGTATTCACCCATGCGTTGATAGGCGGGACCAAGATTGTCCCTCCGTACCCTACCAAGATAATATGTATTGCTCTGCTTTGGCAGATTCAACAATACATGTGATCGAGGTAGTGATAGGTATCACGGCACGGTTAGGCATTTAGAGTTGGTTTGATCAAGATCTAATCTAATCGAAAAAGGATGCATCTTGTGCACGACTTAGATCTAATCTAATCGCAAGGGTGCATCATGTGCACGACTTAGATCTAATCTAATCGTAAGGCACTAATTAATTAACTACTTATTAAATATGCATCACATACACAAGCAATTAATTAATCTATTTGTGATTTAGTCATGGCCCTACTACGATCTTCTCAAGCCAATGAGAAGATCGATTGGTCAACCTAGGGTCAACAGCTTCTCCAAGCTTCTCCCTTTGACCACCTTGTGTTGCTCGTGCCCGCCTCGGAACTCCGTCTCGTGTGGACCCTCCACCGCTCCAATTTGTACATTACAATTTGAAACTCGATTTACATTCGAGTCTAAATCTTATTTACAACAAGAATATAAGAGAAGGCATGACGCGCAGGTCGCGAATATAATACAACACTCGCAAACACATAACGGCACGTAGGCCGTATTATGAATTACAACACAATCCAATCATATTGGGTTTTTGGGTCATGACTATCACAAAATTAATATATAATTCAAAATTATATATTTTTTCATAATTTTCTGTAATTTTAAAATTAATTTTTACAATTTTTACGAGTAAAATTCCCGGCGGACCCGTTTAGCGGTTTCGGGCGCAATCGCGGAACGGATCCCCTTGCGGGGCCAGGGGCAGCGCCCCTACCCGCGATCTAACCATCGCGAGGGTTCCTTTGCGATCCAACAGCGCCTAAACCCGCTGTCCCAAAACGATTTGGGCCGAGACATTGCCGTTTCGGAAAAATCTTCCCGGCGGGTTCGTTTTTAGCGATTTCGGGTGCAACCGCGGAGCAAATCCCCTTGCGGGGTTAGGGGCAGTACCCCTACCCGCGATCTAACCATCGCGAGTTGATCCTAAGCGATCTAATGGCACCCAAGCCCGCTGTCCCAAAAAATTTTGGGGCGAAACGAAGCCGTTTTGGAAAAATCTTTCCGGTAGCCGAAGCCTACAAGCGTCTAAACACTTGTGCTTCGATTACTTGAGAAAAATACTCATAAAAACCCAAAAATCATAATTTTTACAGAAAATTATAGAAACTTTAGAGGATTAGATTCATATGATGAACCAAGAGGATTAGATTCATTTGATGAATTAAATTGGATTAAGAGTAATCTAAATTGGGCTAGCTTGAGTTAGACTCAAGTTGATTCATGTGTTCGATGAGTCTAATTTAGATCGAGTATATAGCATGGCGTACATGATCGATCCTATGGCTGAGGCATAAGGGATCTGATCCATGCGATCTCTCTCCTCTTTAGAAGAGGGACCTTGAGTCTTCGAAAGACTCACGCCATGTGACATTGGCAGAAATCCCTTCTTGGAATTCTGCATGGAAAACCAAAGGAGTACCTTGTCAATGTATGTACTCTGACTTAGGCCAAGCAATCTCTTAGATCTATCTCTATAGATCTGTATCCCTAGAATGCGGGATGCCTCACCTAAGTCCTTCATTGAGAAGCAACTCCCTAGCCAGGTCTTGACAGACTGAAGCATAGGGATGTCCTTCCCGCTGATGTGTTGCTAGATACCGCTCATTACTTATGCTCTTAAATGTATTTAGGGCATTGCCAACGTTACAAGAACCTATAGGGTCACACACTAAGGACAATTAGATGGAGATTAGGTTCATATGATGAACCAAGAGGATTAGATTCATTTGATGAATCAAATTGGATTAAGAGTAATCCTAATTGGGCTAACTTGAGTTGGACTCAAGTTGATTCATGTATTCAATGAGTCTAATTTAGATTATGACTCATTAAATCAACTTAATTTAATGAATTAGATTCATTATATTAAGTTGGCTTGAATCAAATGGTTAGATTAGATCAACCATGGAAGAGATTTGGTCAAGTTTGACTTGACTTGAGAGGAAGTTTAAAAGTCAAGTTTGACTTGACTTTATGCCACCTCATTGGTGAGTTGGCATTGATGTGGACCAATGATGATGCACCACATCATCATGGTTGCCACCTCATGGAAGTTACAAAGCCATTTTCTTAATAACTTCACATTAATTGCATTTAATGGGGAGTTACACAAGGGAATTGGCCGGCCACTTTGGTTTTGAATGTGAAATTCATTTTTCATTCAAGTGGGTATCTTCTTCCTCCTTCCTCTCAAGCTCTCCCTCTCCCTCTCCTCTTTGCTTAGCCGAATCTCACCAAGGTGCTAGCACACCTTTTGTGTGAGGTTTCTCCACCTACGTGTCCGTATGGATACTTCTAGAGGACCGACGCTTGACAGCCTTGAGATCCGGCAACTCCTTGGAAGAGCGGGAACGCGAAAGGGCACGCAACAAGGGTAAAGTTCTCAACACATAGATCTAGGAGTAGATCTAAAGATTTCGAAACTCGTATTTGTATTTCGTTCGATTTTCCTTGCACGAATCTACGGCTTTGGGTGATTCGAGGTTTCCGCGACGCGAAAAGCGGTTTTCGCGGTCCGAAAAACCCAACACAACCGGTGGCCAACGATCGACTCGGAGGGAGGATCAGGGAAAGAGACAAAGGATCAGGGAAGGAGACAATGCTCCATGCCATGAGAGGGAGAGGGGAATCGAGGCAGAGGTGAGAGGTATCAGTTGAGACTCGGGAGGGAGATAGGCTCGGGGTTCTCCTTGGTCGGTGGTTATGTATGCGGGGAGAAGAAGCATCGCTGCATCGGAAGGCGGGGAGGATCGGCGTCGGGTTGGGAAGGAGAGGAAAGGTGAATCGCCAGCAGGAGCTTAGGGCATGGGGAAGGATGAAAAGGAAGTTTTATAACTGTGAGATCTCGGAAAAATTTAATTAATAGGGTTATTTGATAAATAGCCTTATAGATTTTTTTTAGAATTTTTAGAAATTTTCTGGGAATTTTTCGGAGCTCGTACGACAAGTTTTGAGAGGATCAATTCCGGGTACAGATAAGGCCTATTTGGGACACCCGTTTAAGTGAGGAAATGTTTTAATTATATATTTCCTTTTCTTTTTATTCCTTCCCCTAAAAACACCGACCCGACTTCCCCCTCCTTCCTTGATCTCCCCTCTCTTCTTCTCTGTTCTCTCCCTCTCTCGCGGATGAAGCAAGCCGAGAGCTCCGGCGATCTCCCTCTGCCGACATCGACACCCTAAGATCAGATCCGACTGGGGTTCCTCCTCTCCAGGCCATCTTCGGTCCAGCGGTCGCTTCTTTGGTGGTGCCTGCGGCCGATCGTCGGCGGCGTCGTGGCTAGGGCACGGTGAGGGGCCAGATCTGGCATCGTCTCCCATCGGTAGACCTTCCCTCTCCTCTCCTCGTGCTGGACACAGGGCGATTACTCTCTTCGCTAGCAGGATTGGACCGAGCGGCGCCACCTAGTGGCGACCTAGGAGGTAAGGTATCGCCGGATCTTTGGTAGATTCTAGGGTTCTTTTCTGTGTTGATCCTTCTTGCTGGAATTGTGATCGTCTTCCGGTTCTGGACTAGGAGGAAAGCATCGGATCAGTGGACCTCCTCCCTGTTGTTGATTGGGATCTCGGTTAGAGGTGAGTTCTTGTTAGAATTAGGTATTTCTGGATTATAGTTCTCCAATTCTTGTTGATATGTGGTCTTTGCTGGATTCCTTATTGATCCGGTTGATTCCAGTAGGTGATGAGGTTCTGTTCTATGGTGTTCTTGATCTCACCTTGAACCGATTGAGTGAGGAGGAGTTCCAGGAGAGTTGCTGTGGTTTCTTTGATCCAGCAAGGAGATTACCTCTCACTGTATCGACAACACTTCAACCAGTAGCTTCTCTGGTTCTAGCAATCAATAGCAGCTCAATTGAGGTATGTTGAGGAGTAATTGATTACATGATCATGTGTAGATTTGGGTTAGGGTGTATGACTAGATTGATTTAGGTATGTTTTGGAATACATGATTACTAGATGGTTAGTGATTATGTTTAGATTTATTTGTTTATATTAATCTAATGAAATGATTAGGGTTAAGGTAATTAACCCTAGTCAACCGTTAGATTTATAATCTATTGGTGATTAGGGATTAGTTAACTAACCCTAATTGACCGTTAGATTTAATTAGGTGGGTTGAGACTGTATTGATTAGGGTTTTGCCCTAATTTAGTTTTAGGGATTTTATTTAGCCATTCATTTGGATTTAGCTAAATAAAATATATATATTGTTTGATACAAGACTTTGATTCGAGACAGGCGTCTCGACGTTGGATTTGGCGTGATACTGTACCTTCTATTTGAGGCGGGTACCCTTTGACTTATCTTTCGATACTGTCTTATGATATGTATAGTTTATATATAATTACTAGTGGTAGATGGTAGATTTATCTCTTACCTGGTCTTAGCTTAGTTGATACCTATCACATGCTTCTTCTGTTAGTTGCTTTACCTTAGAACTGGATGCTTTTATCTTTTGCCATGTGTATATATGTTTATGGAGATGGATAGGTACATTTAGTGTTACTTTCCACTAGACTAGTTGTTGTAGGTACTTGTTATATGTTGTTAGATTTATGTTGCTTATATCTCTGTTATATATGCGTTTACCTTTTTGGCACCAACGGAGGAGGATATGTTCAGGTATGACATACTGTAGCCGCACGCACCATATTGCATGATTGCATGCTGGGTGATTGACGACTCCATTATTGTTGAGCTCGTTGGCCGGCTACATGAGGGCCTACACACAGCGTGACCACTGCATGGGTAGTGGCACAGCACTCGGGGTGTGTATGGCAGGTTGCTCGGTGGTGCACCGCCGGGGTGCTCATGGGTAGCACGATACAGCGGGGTTGCAGCCGGGATCCCTCCCCGTCATCGCGTACCGGGAGTTGAGAGCATTGCGCTCCCTCACTATGTTTGAGGTAGGAGGATAGGTGTACTCCGACAGCATCCCATCCACTCGGCCACTCTTCAGGGGCAGTGATGGCAGAGTGCACGGTGTCACAGCCCTACCCACTCAGTCTCACCATTGTGTGTGAGATGGCTGACTGGTTGACAGAGGTGACCATGTCATATTGCATCATATGCACGGATTGCATTCTTTATGATTGATGCATTTTGGTGATTGCATATGATTGACATGCATACAGGATACATGCTTTTGCTCTAACTATTTTTATCTCTGTATGTTGACAGTCAGTTGCCCAAGCCTCGCAGGTGAGTACAGTTTATTTCAGTTATGCATTTTCTTATTATTCTTGCTATAGACTGTACTTTATGCCTATTGCTGGTTATTACAGTTTATTTCAGCTATGCATATCTGTTATACTGTTAGGAGACCGTACCGTAGGTTGTACTGTTAGGAGACTGTACTGTAGGCTCTATGGTTTAGTGTACTGCACCATAGGATGTTACTGGTGGTTATATGTTGCTGTACATATCTATTGGATTACCTGCTGAGTTCTTCGAACTCACCCCGTTGTTACTATTTTCAGGTTGAGGCCGTTGGGAGATATTCCAGTCGCTAGCCCCTTTGTCGCGAGGATTTCTAGATATCGTTTTCTGTATTCGCTTTTATACGTATACTTGTGATGTAGGTTTGTATTGGGGACTTTATATCGAACATTCGGGTTTGTTACTTTGTTTTCCGCTGCGAATATTTCATTACTTCGTGGATTTCGTTTCTTCGTTGTAGTGGAGTAGGATGTGTACGTATATCTTCGTTGATTTCTATATCATCTTTTCTTTATACAACTGCGTGGATTGTTCATATTATATCTGTGTAGAAATGTTGAATAATATAACTGCGTGGATTGTTTACTATTTGTGTGTATTGTTCCGGCCGAGTGTGGCCGAGGTATAGATATATATATACTGAGATTCATATTGTCACCCGTACAGGGGAGATGCTGCCGGAATTTCTTCAGACAGGGACTACCTGGGGCGTGACAATAACTTAGGTAGTTTTAATTAAACCTAAGGTGGGTTTCTCAATCAACTCCCACAAAAGGGTTATTCCAAACAGACTTTCCCTACACCGAATAACTTTATCCCCTTAAACAGCTCATACGAACTCTGTTTAAATCCCAGAAAATTTTTAAAAATTCCAATAAGATTATTTGTCAAATAATCTTATTATTTAATTATTATTTGAGGATCGTATTTTACAAATTTTTTTAAAAAATAATTAATTAATTAAAAATATTATTTTAAATTTTGATAAATGCGATAATTTGTTAATACTAACCAACGGTGAAAAGATGACAATGAATTTTTGAAAAATAATTTTAGAGGGAAAAAAATGAAAGGGGTAGCTTCGGTCAGATTCACTAAGTCTAGTGCACCAGGTAGAATACACAAGATTCAACGTAGACATGCATTCGACAAATCTTCCTTGACATACTATCATCCCAATCCATTCTGGTGCTATGTTATAGGGTTTAGTAAACCTTTTTAACTAATCATTCTAAGCTAAGTAAACTAAACCTACTCCTAATCATGGAAGGTAGATTGATTGTAACGACCCACCTTCTGGGTACTGGCTGTAAGGCCAGTCGCTACAATTACTGCTGTCTATATGCTGTGCGGAAAACTGGGTTTATTAAAATTTTGCTAATCTAATTGCTGGGAACGCTGAAACTGATTGTTCTACATGTACCTAATAATTGTACACATCAGTGGTGCGCTGTTCGCGATCCAACTATCGGGATTCTTTCTGTTCGCGGCTGGATCGATCTGCCGAACGATCCAGCTGCGAACAGAGAGTTAGGACTGCCGAAACCAGCTCCCTGATCGGTCTACCGACCGATCCGAGACCCCCTGATCGATCTGCTGACCGATCAGGGGTTTCTAATTTCGTATCAGAAACTCTGATATCAGCACTGATACGTGCCAAAATCATTATACAACACTATAAAAGCTAAATGAACGTTCTACTAGATAATGGCTAACATACTAAACATGATGTGGAATATGATTCATTACTTCATGATAAATAACCACGCTAAGTGCAGAAAAACAACTAACAATGTTCTGATAGTTAACTCTCTAAAGTTGTATGACAGTAAACTTGCTAAATATTCCAAACATAAGATAAATTTGCTAGATCCCTCAGATCTTTATTCCAGGTTCCTTCCACACACATCTTGATCTGCATTGCCCTCCAGCCTCCACTAGTCCACTTTTCTTTTACCTGTATCTGCAGTATAAGAAAAGTAGCATCTGTAAGCTAAAAAGCTTAGTAAGAAACCATCTACCTCACAAAAACATACATACGGTGCAGATATGGTTTTTAAAACATGCTATTTGAAATATACTGACTAGGCTAAACATGGCATGGCATGTGATCATACAAGCATAGCAATCAAGAACTGAACATAAGCTATCATAATGTATCAACAAGGAAGAGCTAAACTGAAGCTGAAACTGAAACTAAGTTGATCTCACATAACTGATTGTGAATTTGAAAAGCTATACATATAATAAGTGAAAATACTAAACATGCTGCTAAGGGGCCCTGGCAACTGTACTTGATGTGCGTGCATCCCTATCTAAACCCGGGATTGCAAGTTCCGAATCTAGTAGGGTTACTAGGTTGGCTAAACCTAGGGACGATTATGGGAGTCCAGCCCAGTGGATATCTAATCCAGTACAGTGTCACTGCTGAAAGTAAAATACTGAATGCTATATACTTATTTTGCTGAATCTAGGTTATTTGAACCTAGAACTAGGTTGTCTGAACCTAGAGGCTACTGTGGGAGCCCACCCATTGGACTGTAGTCCTACATAAGTTGAAATAAAACTAATTGCTGTTTTAAATGCTTCTAGTGCATTTAATAGGTTAATTAAATTGTCTATTACTGAGCTAGACCTTTAATCGAACACCTAGGATACTCTAACTCTTCTCCCTATTAGGGAGACCACCTCTAGGCACCCGACAACGTCTAACCTCCTATCTGAAGAGGGAAAATGTGCCCGGCCCATCTAGAGGTGCTCAACTACATCCCTAATCTGCGAAGAGAGTTAAACACACCCTAGATATCAATAAAAATCTGCATACATCCTAACTAAAGCATAAAAACTCAAACGGAAGCTATTATACTGCAAGTGAGGGGTTTCTTACCTCGTATGCTAGATTTCTTACAAATCTAATCGCTAGAAATTCCGGTGGGGACGACTTCTCGACGATTCGCTCGCGTCCACGTGCTCTACTCGCGGAGGGAAACGTCCTCGTGCTGAAATCGTCGTCGAAAAGTGACCTTGGGACCCTAGGGAGAGAACCCTGGGTCTTCCTTTATGTGGCGCCGAGAGAAGGAGAGAAGAAGGGGTTGGCGTCGGTGAGGGTTTTGGAGAAAAAGTGGCGTGAGGCTTGTGAGGAGAGGGCTGTCGAACCAAATTATAGACCAAAACCTACTTAAGTTTTTAATTTATATTAAGTGGGTAACTAGGCCCAACTCAAATATAAATATAAATGTTTCCCTTCTCTTTCAACACGGCCCTGCTGGGTTCACCGGTCACTAAGGCTAACTAAAGGTTTAGCGGACCCGAGAGGTCCCGGGTTCGATTCCCGCTTAAACCATTTTACTTTTCTATTAGTTTTGCTACTTCCGCTACTCGGAAAATTCCGGAAAAATATCTAAAAATTCCAGGAAAATCACAGAATAATTCTAATGCAAGTTTGAGAATTTTCGGACGTTACAATCCCCCATACCTTAATAAAAGTTCATCCTCGAACTTAGAACAATTCTGGGTACTTCTGTCTCATGTTGGCTTCTGTCTCCCAAGTTGCCTCTTCTGCTGTGTGACTGTGTCAAATGACTTTGACTAATGGTACTTCCTTGTTCCGCAATTTCTTAACTGCTCGGTCTATTATCTGAATAGGCCGACTATCATAGCTGAGGTCCTCGCGGATCTGTACCGACTGGGGCTCAATCACCTGGGTGGCATCTGGGGTATGCTTCTTCAGCATAGAGACATGAAATACGTTGTGGACAGCTGACATTTCCTAGGGTAGTTCTAGCTCATATGCTACCTTGCCCACTCTTCTGCTGATAAGGTATGGTCCCACATATCTGGGACTTAGCTTGCCCTTCTTCCCAAAACGCATTACTCCCTTCATGGGAGCTACTCTGAGAAACATTGAATCCCCAACTGAAAACTCCAAGGGTCTGCGCCATGTATCAGCATAGCTCTTCTAGCGGCTCTGAGCTGTCTCTATCCTCTGGCGGATCTGCTGTATAGCTGCTGTGGTATCTGCTACTAGATCTTTCTGAAGCTCTAGTTCTTTCTGTTCACCACTCCCATACCAGCAGATTGGAGATCTACACCTCCGCCCATAGAGAGCCTCGTAAGGTGCCATGCCGATAGTGGCCTGATAGTTGTTGTTGTATGCAAATTCTGCTAAGCTCAGATATTTGCACCAACTTCCCTTGAAGTCTAGGGCACACGCTCAGAGCATATCTTCGAGTACCTGATTTACTCGCTCTGTCTAACCATCTTTCTGAGGATGGAATGTTGTGCTGAACTTTAACTTAGTGCCCAACGCTGACTGTACACACTCCCAGAAGTGTGATGTGATATAATGATGGTTCGTGGGACTCCATGAAGTCTGACAATCTCCTGGAGATATAACTGAGCTAGCTTCTCCATGGAGTAGGATATCTTGATAGCTAAGAAGTGGACTGATTTAGTCAACCTGTCGACTACTACCCAGATGGCGTCAAAACCACTCGTGGTTCTGGGCAGTCCCACTATGAAATCCATAGAGATATCCTCCCACTTCCATTCTGGAATCTGTATAAGCTGCAGAACTCCTCCTGGTCGCTGATGTTCTGCCTTGACCCGCTGGCAGGTGAGGCAGATGCTAACATATCTGGCGATGTCCCGCTTCATCCCGGGCCACCAAAAATGGTTCTTCAGGTCTTGGTACATTTTGGTGGAACCTGGATGCATCGCATAGGGGGTCTTGTGAGCCTCATCTAAAATCTGTCTCCGTAGCTCCTCCTGATCTGGAACACAGAGTCTGTCACCAAAATACAACACCCCGCTATCGGACACTCTGAATTCTCTACTTTCTGATTCTGCTAGCCCTTGCTTGATTTTCTGAATTTCAGGGTCCTGCTCCTGAGCTGACTGAATATCACCAACCAAGGTAGACTCTAAGGTCATAGTAGAGAGCTGTCCAACGATGAGTTCAAGACCGAAATCTACGATCTCCTTCTGTAGAGGCGGTGACATGGCTATAAGAGATGATAGGGTAGCACTGGACTTTCTGCTGAGTGCGTCGGCTACCTTATTGGCTTTCCCTGGATGGTAGAGGATGTCTATATCGTAGTCTTTGACCAGCTCAAGCCATCTGCACTGTCGCATGTTCAGATCCTTCTGAGTGAAGAAGTACTTCAGACTCTGATGATCTGTGTACACTCTGCACTGAGCTCCATATAAGTAATGTCTCCAAGTTTTGAGAGCGAACACTACTGCTGCAAGCTCAAGGTCATGAGTAGGGTAATTCTTCTCATAATCCTTGAGTTGTCTGGAGGCATAGGCGATCACCTTGCCGTTTTGCATCAGTACTGCTCCTAGTCCCAACTTGGAGGCATCACTATAGATGTCAAAGCTGCTGGTGTTGTCTGGTAGAGCCAAAATGGGAGCACTGGTCAATCTCCTTTTTAGCTCACTGAAGCTGTTCTCACAGTCCTCTGTCCACTGAAATTTCCTGTTCTTTCTGGTAAGAGCTGTCAATGGGGAGGCTATCCTGGAGAAGTCCTCTACAAACTTTCTGTAATATCCTGCTAATCCCAGAAAGCTCCTGATTTCACTGGCGTTCTTTGGTCTCTTCCAGTTACTTACTGCTTCTATCTTGCTGGGATCTACCATAATGCCATCCTTTGAGATGATGTGACCCAGGAAGGACACCTGATCTAGCCAAAATTCACATTTCGTGAACTTGGCGTATAGCTGGTTCTGCTGAAGCGTCTGCAATACTAGTTTCAGGTGCTATGAATGTTCTTCCTGAGTTCCTGAGTAGATAAGAATGTCATCGATAAACACAATAACAAACTTATCTAAATACTCCCTGAATACCCTGTTCATGAGATCCATGAATGTAGCTGGAGCATTGGTCACGCCAAAGGGCATGACTACGAACTCGTAGTGTCCGTATCTGGTTCTGAATGTTGTCTTGGGTATATCACCCTCCTTGACTCTGACTTGGTGATATCCTGATCTGAGGTCAATCTTAGAGAACACTGCTGCTCCCTTTAACTGGTCGAACAGGTCATCTATTCTGGGAAGAGGATACCTATTCTTGATCGTGACCTGATTCAGTGCTCTGTAGTCGATGCATAGCCGCATGCTTCCATCCTTCTTCTTCACGAACAGTACAGGCGCTCCCCATGGTGAGTGACTAGGGCATATGAAGTCCTTGTCAAGCAGCTCCTGTAGTTGCTCCTGAAGTTCCTTCAGTTCTGCTGGAGCCATGCGATATGGCGCTTTGGAAATAGGATTGGTGCCGGGGAAGAGCTCTATCTCAAATTCAATCTCCCTGACTGGTGCTAGGCCTGGTAACTCCTCAGGGAAGACTGCTGGGTAGTCACATACAACTCGGACCCCTGCTAGCTGTTGGTCCTTGTCCTGGCTGGTATTGACTACATGTGCTAGGTACCCCGTACAACCCGAATCCATCAACTTCTGTGCCTTCATAGCTGAGAGAAATTTTCTGGCTTTTCTCTTTGGTTCTCCGATGTACTCGAACTGTGCTTCTGCTTCGGGTTGGAATACGACTTTCTGTTTACGGCACTCTATGGAAGCACCGTATCTGATCAGGAAGTCCATTCCAAGGATGACGTCGTAGTCAGTCATTTCCAGCAGGATCATATCACAAAAGAGTTCCCTGTCTGCTATAATGACCGGCACTGCTCTGAGCCAGTGCGTGGATGCCATGATCTCTCCTGAAGGTAGTGCCGTCAAAAACTGACCACTGAGTACCTCGGAGGGTATTTCTAATTTTTCGGAGAACACCCTGGCTATATATGAATGGGTTGCCCCAGTATCAAATAGAGTAGCACTATGCTGAAAAATGCTAATCTGACCTGTGACAACTGTCGAGGCATTGGCTACGTCCTCTCTGGTGAGTGAGTAGATCCTCGCATTCGCCGTAGCTGGAGGGGCTTCTAATCTGCCCTGGCTGATAAGTGGACCTTCTAGAGCGGCCTGCATCTGATATAACTGAGTTGGCTGGCCTGCATACTGAATCTGCTGTGGCTGAGGAAGACCGGTCTTGTTCGGGCACTGCTTGGCCATGTGCCCTTCTTGTCCACATTCAAAGCATCCTCGTGTGCCCTTGCGACAAACCCCTGGGTGAAATTTCCCACAAGTAGCACACTTTGGATAACTGGGTCGCTTGCTAGATGGTCCTCCTTTTGGGTCACTCCCTGATTTGCGCTTGCTGTTGGAGTTCCCTTTCCAGTTAGAGTTGTGGCCTTGCTGTTTTTAAGTGTGAGAGTTTCCTTGGCCTTTGGACTCTGAGGAGACTTGCTTCTGCTGCTTTATGTTATTCTGGTAATGCTCTGTGGTCAAGGCACTGCTCACTAACTCCTCTGTGGTTTGTGGCCTATGTATGCCACCAGCCACGTTCACTGCTATCTCTGGCCTCAGCATCTTGAGCATCAACCGGATTCGTTCCTTCTCTGTGCTGACTAGCTCTGGGCATAGACGAGCCAACCTGTTGAATTTCTTCACGGCTTCCTCAACTGAAA
This sequence comes from Zingiber officinale, assembly GCF_018446385.1. Taxonomy (NCBI): domain Eukaryota; kingdom Viridiplantae; phylum Streptophyta; class Magnoliopsida; order Zingiberales; family Zingiberaceae; genus Zingiber; species Zingiber officinale. Next base: position 119,312,115 of record NC_055986.1, on the reverse strand, counting down.
GGTTGCCCTGACGAAACTCAGTGAACTCGTCGTAGTGGCGGTTTGTGACCCGTATGTGAAAGAACTCCTCGAAGAACTCCTTCTCGAAGTCAGCCCATAACATCTGGTTTACTGGGCGCTTCGTTCTGATTCTTTCCCACCACATGCGTGCGTCTCCTGTCAGGCAGAAGGAGGTACACTTCACCTTCTCGTGTTTTGGCCAGTCCAAAAGCTTCATCGTGCTCTCCAGTGTTTTGAACCAGGCTTGTGCATCCCATGGTTCACTAGTGCCTGAGAAGTTCTCTGGCTTGACTCGCTGCCACTGGATCAGATAGGCTTCCTTCCTTGGCTCAGCTGCTGGGACTGCTGGTGCTGGTGCTGGTGCTGTAGGCTGAGCTGGTGGAACCTCTAAGACTTCTGGAGTCGTCAGATTCGGTTCCGGGGTGACTGTGGGGGTACTCTGCTGATTAGCCTTTAAGGTGGCTATTTCCTGTTGCTGTTCAGCTAGCTGCTGCTGTAACTGAGCCACTAATGCTGTAAGGTCTGGAGGAGGCACTGAACTGCTTGCCTCTTGCTGGGGCTCAGTAGCTAGTGCCCTTCTAGCTGGGCGTCCTCGTGCCATTTCTAAAGACATAGAGAACATAACATAACTAATGTAATCACAGTTATATAACTACTGATATCATGTTTAAAAACTATCACATACTAACAAGCAGTAGGCATATAAACATGAACTGTAATAACAAAACAAGGAACATAAATTAAGTAGAGGTATTCTTACTTGGAAGCTGCAGGTACAATGCTGATGTGTGTGTAGGAAGTATGGAACACTGCTCTGATACCACTCTGTAACGACCCACCTTCTGGGTACTGGCTGTAAGGCCGGTCGCTACAATTTCTGCTGTCTATATGCTGTGCGGAAAACTGGGTTTATTAAAATTTTGCTAATCTAATTGCTGGGAACGCTGAAACTGATTGTTCTACATGTACCTAATAATTGTACACATGCTAGGGGAGGTATTTACCACTGATACCGGACTTCTGATCGGTCCACGGACCGGTCCACTGACACTGGCACGGGGAAGAACCTTTGGATCGGTCGACTGACCGATCCATGATTCACTAGAGTTTCTGTACGCACCTGGATCGGTCTGCCGACCGATCCAGGACCTCACTGATCGGTCGGACTGACCGATCAGTGGTGCGCTGTTCGCGATCCAACTATCGGGATTCTTTCTGTTCGCGGCTGGATCGATCTGCCGAACGATCCAGCTGCGAACAGAGAGTTAGGACTGCCGAAACCAGCTCCCTGATCGGTCTACCGACCTATCCGAGACCCCCTGATCGATCTGCTGACCGATCAGGGGTTTCTAATTTCGTATCAGAAACTCTGATATCAGCACTGATACGTGCCAAAATCATTATACAACACTATAAAAGCTAAATGAACGTTCTACTAGATAATGGCTAACATACTAAACATGATGTGGAATATGATTCATTACTTCATGACAAATAACCACGCTAAGTGCAGAAAAACAACTAACAATGTTCTGATAGTTAACTCTCTAAAGTTGTAAGACAGTAAACTTGCTAAATATTCCAAACATAAGATAAATTTGCTAGATCCCTCAGATCTTTATTCCAGGTTCCTTCCACACACATCTTGATCTGCATTGCCCTCCAGCCTCCACTAGTCCACTTTTCTTTTACCTGTATCTGCAGTATAAGAAAAGTAGCATCTGTAAGCTAAAAAGCTTAGTAAGAAACCATCTACCTCACAAAAACATGCATACGGTGCAGATATGGTTTTTAAAACATGCTATTTGAAATATACTGACTAGGCTAAACATGGCATGGCATGTGATCATACAAGCATAGCAATCAAGAACTGAACATAAGCTATCATAATGTATCAACAAGGAAGAGCTAAACTGAAACTAAGTTGATCTCACATAACTGATTGTGAATTTGAAAAGCTATACATATAATAAGTGAAAATACTAAACATCTGCTGAGGGCCCTGGCAACTGTACTTACTATGCGTAAACCCGGGATTGCAAGTTCCGAATCTAGTAGGGTTTACTAGGTTAGCTAAACCTAGGGACGACTATGGGAGTCCAGCCCAGTGGATATCTAATCCAGTACAGTGCCACTGCTGAAAGTAAAATACTGAATGCTATATACTTATTTTGCTGAATCTAGGTTATCTGAACCTAGAACTAGGTTGTCTGAACCTAGAGGCTACTGTGGGAGCCCACCCATTGGACTGTAGTCCTACATAAGTTGAAATAAAACTAATTTGCTATTTTAAATGCTTCTAGTGCATTTAATAGGTTAATTAAATTGTCTATTACTGAGCTAGACCTTTAATCGAACACCTAGGATACTCTAACTCTTCTCCCTATTAGGGAGACCACCTCTAGGCACCCGACAACGTCTAACCTCCTATCTGAAGAGGGAAACATGCCCGGCCCATCTAGAGGTGCTCAACTACATCCCTAATCTGCGAAGAGAGTTAAACACACCCTAGATATCAATAAAAATCTGCATACATCCTAACTAAAGCATAAAAACTCAAACGGAAGCTATTATACTGCAGGTGAGGGGTTTCTTACCTCGTATGCTAGATTTCTTACAAATCTAATCGTTAGAAATTCCGGTGGGGATGACTTCTCGACGATTCGCTCGCGTCCACGTGCTCTACTCGCGGAGGGAAACGTCCTCGTGCTGAAATCGTCGCCGGAAAGTGACCTTGGGACCCTAGGGAGAGAACCCTGGGTCTTCCTTGATGTGGCGCCGAGAGAAGGAGAGAAGAAGGGGTTGGCGTCGGTGAGGGTTTTGGAGAAAAAGTGGCGTGAGGCTTGTGAGGAGAGGGCTGTCGAACCAAATTATAAACCAAAACCTACTTAAGTTTTTAATTTATATTAAGTGGGTAACTAGGCCCAACTCAAATATAAATATAAATGTTTCCCTTCTCTTTCAGCACGGCCCTGCTGGGTTCACCGGTCACTAAGGCTAACTAAAGGTTTAGCGGACCCGAGAGGTTCCGGGTTCGATTCCCGCTTAAACCATTTTACTTTTCTATTAGTTTTGCTACTTCCGCTACTCGGAAAATTCCGGAAAAATATCTAAAAATTCCAGGAAAATCACAGAATAATTCTAATGCAAGTTTGAGAATTTTCGGGCATTACATTGATCAAGTTGGTTGTGTTGGAACCCCAAGGTTGTTTTGATGTGATCAACAAGTTAAGTTAGGTCCTGTGGTGTTTTAATCTTATGTCTAAGTGTGCAGGAGCTTAGAAGCACAGGGGGTCGAGCGGAAGACGCAGCTAGCGAGAAGGATGTGTTGGTGCGGGAAGCATCCGACGATTGAACCCAAGTTTTAATAATGGAAAAGGGATTCAAAGTTAAGTTGTTTTGTTATCTAACATGTGTGAATGAGGTTTTTCAGGAAAGTCCTAACTGTGGTTAGGCAGGCGGAAAAGCCTAAGGGGCGGTAGCCTTAGGTCCTAGGAGGTGGTAATCCTAGGTGGTGGAAATCCTAAGGGGGATAACCTTAGATCCTAGGGGGAGGCAACCCTAGGTGGCGAAAAACCCTAGGGGGTGGTAACCCTAGGTCCTAGGGGGTGATAACCCTAGGTGGTGGAAATCCTAAGGGGGATAACCTTAGGTCCTAGGGGGAGGTAACCCTAGGTGGCAAAAAACCCTAGGGGGTGGTAACCCTAGGTCCTAGGGGTGGTAACTCTAAGTAGAAAGTCCAGTCGGTCTGGAGGACCAGATTGACATCAGGTCTACTCTCCTAAGTGGAGTAGGTGAGGACGCATTCCCCGCTGAGGGAACAATAGGCGTCTGTTCGACCTAGGGTTTTCAGTAGGAAATTCGAAGTCAGAACCGGACAATCCGAAGACTGTCAAACTTATTTTTCTAATATATTATCTGTTATGTTCTAACTCTATTTTGCAGGAGACTAACATTTTGTGTAGGGGTAGAACTGACCGGGATCTGTCGACCGAACGTTTGGATCGATCGACTGAACCCCCCCCCCCCAAGCAGCAGGTTAGATTTCCAGCGAGTGGACCGAGCTCGACCAGGGGATCAGTCGACCGAACCTGGTTATCGGTCGACCGAACTGGATATAGGAGTTAACCAGATCAAAGCGGAGTGAGCAGATCGAGCGGATCGGATGAGGAGGAGATCATCTGATCGGTCGACCGAACATGGGGATCGTTCGACCGATCCGCCTCGGGTCAAACTTGATCCCGAGCTTTGAGGATCTGGATCAATCCTGTGGAGCCTATAAAAGTGTTGGAGTGTATACTGAAAGCCTAAGCTTTGTAAACATTCATTATGAATAAAGAATCACATTTGGTCAAATTGTCTACATTTAGTTGTAGTTGTTCAATTAATTTATATTGTAGATAACATAGTATGTGGTGTCACATGCAGAAGATAATGTTATCAGTACCTTATAAATTATAAACAGTAGCTCACGACCAAAATGGAAAGGAACAAACCATTAGAAGGTCATAGTGTAATTAGGTATTAGTTTATCTTGACTATATAATTACACTAGTACACTCAGAGTGTATTGAGTAGGACCATTTGAGGTCGTTTCTTTTATACTGACTTTATAAAGGAACAAAGACCTCAGTTATTATGGAAGTGTGTGCTCTTAATCCTAATATAATAACAAGCACATATATTTGATATTTATTTCTTTAATTTATCAATGGGTGAGATTTAGTTCGATGAATCAATAAACCCGATAAGTTGGGAAATGATATCACTTATAGTGTGTGTTGTTGATTATAGAAGGAAACTGTGTCCTAGAGATACTAGGTTGATAATGTCCTCAAGAGGAGCTCATAAGGATTATCATGTTAAACCCTGCAGGTGGACTTAGTCCGACATGACAATAAGGTTGAGTGGTACTACTCTTGGATTTAGATATTAATTAAATGAGTTGTCAGTAACTCACTTAATTAGTGGACATTCGATATCTTAAACACAGGGAGACTAACACACTCATAATAAGAAGGAGCCCAAAAATGTAATTTGGGATTGGTGCGGTAGTTCAATAATAGTTCTCTAGTGGAATGAATTATTATTGATAAAATTAAGTTGTGTGTTCGGGGCGAACATGGGATGCTTAATTTTATCGGGAGACCAAAATCAATTCCTCCTCTCGGTCCCTATCGTAGCCTCTTATTTATAGAGTACTATACCCACCTTCTATACCCACCAATAGGGGGCCGGCCAAGCTAGCTTGGGAACCAAGCTAGGGCCGGCCTAGGTATAAATTGGGGTGGCCGGCCCTAGCTTGAACTCAAGCTAGTGGGGGCCGGCCAAATTAAATTAAAAATGAATTTTAATTTTAATTTTTATTATGTGGAAGAAATAATTTATTAAAGAGAATTAAAATTAAAATATCCCTCTTATAAAAGATCTACAAAAGATTAAAGAAAGAGATTAGATCTCTTTCCTTATTTGTAGATTGGTGAGATATTTTATTTTCTCTTTAAAAATTATTCACATGTTGTAAAATTAAAATTATAGAAATTTCCTTTTATCAACCATGAAGAGATTTTTGAAGAGAAATTTTTTTTTTTTAAATTTCCGGAAACAAATTAGGAAGTTTTAATTTGTTGATTAAAACTTGTCTAAATTGTTTCCCCTTGATGTGGCCGGCCAATATAGATTAAATTGGGAAATTTTATTTTATTTTTCTCAATTAAATCATGTCAAGAAAATTAAGGAAATTTTATTGTAATTAAATTTCCTAATTTGCCTTGGCCAAGGAATATAAAAGAAGGGGTGAGGGTGCCTTCACTAGACACAACCTCTATTATTTTCTCTTCCCCTTTTCCTTGGTGTTGTGGTCGGCCATCATCATCTCCCTCTCTTCCTCTTGTGGTGGCCGAACCTCTCTCTCCCCTTGGAGCTCTTGTGGTGGCCGGATACTACTTGGAGAAGAAGAAGAAGAAGGAGAGAAAGCTAGCATCTCTTGGAGCTTGGTTGGTGTTTTAATCTTCTTCCTTGGTGAAGCTTCTTGATTGTGGCCGAACCTAGCTAGGAGAAGAAGAAGGTGGTTGGTGTTTTCTCATCTCGGAAGATCGTTGCCCACACAACGTCCGAGGTTAGAAGAGGAATACGGTAGAAGATCAAGAGATTTTTCTACAAGGTATAACTAGTAATTTTTCTTTCCGCATCATACTAGTTATTTATGGAAATAATACCAAATACAAGAGGCTTACGTTCTAGAATTTCGAATATGTTTTTCGATGTTGTGTTCTTTTATTTTTTTTTTCCTTGTGATTTGATTGTTCTCTTCGGTTAACCTAAAGTTATTTTAGGAAATTAAATATTAGATTTCTATAAAAGGTTTTGTCTAGTCGGTGGTGGTTGCTCCCATATCCAAGAAGGTCGTGTGCCTCGCCACGTCAGTACTGGGAACCAATTATGGAAATTAATATTTAATGGAATTAATAACTTAAGGTGGTTTGGGTCGAACGTGTTAAGTTCCGCAGGAGATCCAAGTCAAAACCTAAAAGAACAAATAGATTAAGTTTTGGATCAAACGTGTTAAGTTCCGCAGGCGATCCAAAATTTAATTTAAAAGAACACATGGTAGCTAGGAAAAGGTTCAGACCTTTGTACAAAATTTTTGTACAGTGGAACCTCTAGGTTTTCCGAGTAGCAACCAACAAAAAGGAGACTCGAGAAGCAGCTTCAACATCAACTCGAACAGAACATCCTGTGCACTTGTACGTTGCTCCGAATGCTTAAACGACGCTCCGCTGCTCCGACAACTGACGACGAACTTTCCTCATCTTTTGTGTTGTCGGTATTGTAATTCTTTATTCAGCACTTGTAATTTTAAGTTGTAAAAGATTTACGGATTGATAGTGATTGCCCACCGAAAGCGATCAACGATTGCGGGCCTTGGAGTAGGAGTCGCCCAAGGCTCCGAACCAAGTAAAAAACTTGGTATCTTTGTTCTTTGTGTTTGTCTTTATCTTATTTTCGCTGTGAGTTTTTCGAAACGCGGGTGAAAGCCACGAGCACTATCCACCCCCCCTCTAGCGTTTCTCGATCCAACAATTAGTATCAGAGCGGGGTCGCTTCGAACAGGTGAAACCACCTTTCAAGCAAGTTTTTCGTGGTATTTTCAATTTTTCAGAGTCGATCGGAATTAGTATAATTGCTATATTCAGATCTATCTTTATCGAATCGATTTTTGCTCGAAGTTGGTACAACACCACTCGAGTTCGTTTGTTTTCTTTTTCTTCCCGCACTACTAATCCAAGACCAATTCTTGGAACAGATTTTTTCTATTTTTATGTGTGCAAATTTTCAATGGCTCAATAAGAAGACTACAGCACTGTCCGCCCACCGCTCTTCACCGGAGAGGACTTCGGCTACTGGAAGGGCCGAATGGAGTCATACATGCAGACCCAGTTCGAGATGTGGATGATTGTCAAGACCGGACTCGAACTTCCAATTGACGGTGTCGGCAAACCGATACCTTGCGAGAACTGGGATGCAACCCTAATCAAGAAGGTAGAAGCAAATGCCAAAGCGACCTACACCCTCCAGTGTGGCCTGACAAAGGAGGAACTCAACAGAGTAGGACCTTTCTCAAGTATAAAGGAGCTGTGGCAAAAGCTGATCGAACTACACGAGGGTACATCAGACACAAAGGTAAGCAAGAGAGACCTTATTTTAAATAAACTATATAACATTAAATTGCAGGAAAATGAAACGACAAGCCAACTGCACACCCGCATACAATACCTATTGAACATACTCCACACAATCGGCCAAAGGGTGGAGAATCGCGACATATTGAGGTATGCCTTAAACGTCTTTCCGAGGAATACCTTGTGGGCATCCATGGTTGATGCGTTCAAGGTTTCTAAGGATCTCTCTTCAATCAAGTTAGATGAGTTATTTGCAGAATTTGAATTACATGAACAGATTAACTCACGTCTGGCCAAGAAGGGTATAGCTTTGGTTGCAAGTACAAGCAGAACCCGAGAAGCTAAAACAAAGTGTAGAACCAAACCAGAATCAGAAGAAGAACCAGATTCAGACGACGACGACGGCGAGCTCACGGCCGAACTCGTCAACCTGGTGAGGAAACTCTACAGAAAGAAGAGTGGCTTCAACAAGAAGGATGTCAAAAAGGTTATCCAGTCCAAGGAGGCCTAACCAAAGGTGAAGTTCGAGGTGACGTGCTACGGATACAACCAAAAGGGGCACATCAAAGTCAACTGCCCGAACCAGAAAGATGCGAAGAAACCAAGAAGGAAGAAGGCCCTGAAAGTGACTTGGGATGAGTCTTCTTCAGAAGAGTCCGACGGTGAAGAACTCGAACAGACGAGTTTCCTCGCAATGATGGCCCGGTACCAAATCAATAAATCCGGAAGTGAGGACGAATCGGAAGCTGAGTCCGAGAGAAGCCACGGATCCGTATCCATTTCTGAAGGGCCGAACCCCTCTGTAACTACATTTCGTTTGTATAATTTAATAAATTACTTAATGCGTAAACTAGCTAAGTCTAATGGTCGGATCAAGTCACTTCTAAAGGAAGTAACATCCCTTAAAGAAGTGATTAATACCGAATCCTTGGCTGACCCTGTTCAGACTGGAACCTCAACTCAAGTCCAAAAACTTGAGGAAGAGAATTCAAGCCTAAAAATTCAAGTCAAGGATTTGAAAACTGCATTGGAACTGTTTACACTAGGTTCCAAGAATCTTGACTTAATTCTTGAAAAATAAAAAGTCGTATACAATCGATCCAGACTAGGATTTAAAGCTAAAAAGAAATATCAATCTTATTTATCGCTTGTTAACAGACCGAATAGAAAGATAGTCCAAGCATGGGTACCTAAGTCCAACTTGGTCAATCAAGTTGGACTTTGTCAATATTGGGCCCCCAAGGATCAAGTATATTATCTTGATAGACCATATCGAGGCTATGATCCAGAGGGACCAATAGAAAAACTATCTTAAAAAATAGATAAAATTGCTTGATGTGTATTTACTTTTTTCTTGTAATAAGCATGTTTAAACTAGGATAGATTAAGGACCTAGGCATAATGTACACTTGTTTAGTTAAACCTAGGGGTTTCAAAAGGGAAATTAAATATATATTTTCTTTGAAAGGCTCTGTCTAGAAGTGGTGGATAATCCCATACCCAAGAAGGCCTAGTGCCTCGCCACAATCTGGGAGCCAATCTTCGAAATGTATATTTAATTAATCAATTGGAAAACCTAAGTTTAACTCAAATGTAAATTAATCCTTAGAAATAATCTAAAATAAGATAACCATCTCACAAAACTACTCAAGGTTCCCTGATTGATAAACTTAGAATCGGGTGAGATAGATCTTGGTTGAACTTAATCTAATCTAATTAAATAATTTAATCCAATCCAATTAATTAACTTAATAATTTAATCTAATTAATTAACAATAATTTAATCTAATTAATTAACTTAATAATTTAATCTAATTTAGTGAATAATTAACTCAATAATTTCTAATTAATCAATTTAATAACTTAATTAACTTAATAATTAACTAAAATCTAATTAATTAACTTAACTAATCGACTTAACTAACGAATTAACTTAATCAACTACTTAATAAACTAAAATAAATTAACTTAATTAACTTTATAATTAACTAAAATCTAATTAATTAACTTAACTAATCGACTTAACTAATAAATTAACTTAATCAACTAAATAAAATAAATTAACTTAAACCAATTAACTTAATAAACCATCTCACAAACACTCATAGGAATACCATGGTTGATCATCTAAACTAGGTGAGATGGAACATTAAGTTAATTTTAGTCAAACTATTTTCTAAATCCATCAAATTGACCCAAATCAAATACTTTATGTAGAAACATAAAGAATTAGATCAATGGATGCTAGATAGTGAATGCTCCAGGCACATGACTGGAGACAGACTGAAATTCACTAAACTGAAACTCAAGAACCTAGGGTCGGTTGCATTCGGCAATAACTGAACCCTTAAGGTAATCGGAATAGGTAATATCCAATTAAATTCTGATTTTTATATTCGAAAAGTGTTATTAGTTGAACAATTTAGTTTCAATTTACTTAGTATTAGCCAATTATGTGACTCAGGATACTTAGTCACTTTTTCAAAAAATGAATGCATAATTAAGAATATTAATAATCCTGAAATCACACTTAAGGGAATTAGGAAAAAGAACATTTATACAATAGACCTACCTACCTCTTCACAAGAGTGTCTATTGACACAACAAGAGGAAACCGAGTTGTGGCACAGGAGACTGGGTCACACTCATACTAGACTCATTTAAAAAATGAGTCAAAATGATTTAGTTAGAGGTTTGCCTAAATTAAAATTTATTGAAAATTTAACTTGTGATGCTTGTCAGCAAGGTAAACAAACCAAGTTAAGCCATAAGTTAACCAACCTAAACAGAACAACTTCTATACTTGAGCTCCTTCACCTAGGCTTGTTTGATTCACACGGAGCCAAGTCCCTAAGCAAAAAACCAATATTGCTTAGTGATAATCGATGACTACTCAAGATTTACTTGGGTAAAATTCATAAAAACTAAAGATGAAACCTTTGAAGTTTTTAAAATCTTTTGAAAATTAATAGAAAATGAAAAAGACACTCAAATAAAAAGAATTAGAAGTGACCATGGGGGAGAATTTGAAAACCATAAATTTATTGAATTTTGTGAAATTAATGGCTATAAACACGAATACTCATGCCCTAGGACCCCCCAACAAAATGGTCTAATAGAACAGAAAAACAGAATCCTACAAGAAGTCGCTAGGACCATGTTGAATGAATACAAACTATCTAACCAATTCTGGGCTGAAGCAATTAATACAGTCTGTTATATACAAAATAGAATTTTACTTAATAAATATCAAAATAAAACACCTTATGAAATATATTACAATAAAATTCCTAACTTAAACTATTTAAAAGTATTTGGCTATAAAGTATTTATTTTAAACACCAAAGACTATTTAGAAAAATTTATATAAAAAACAACCCCAGGAATATTTTTAGGGTACTCAACAACTAGTAGGCATATAGGGTTTACAACAAAAATACTCTAAAAGTTGAAGAAACTACAAATGTAATTTTTGATGAATTACCTAATGTAGTAAATGAAAATATCAATATATAGAAAATATTAACTCAAGAAATTTAGAAGATGATGAAGAAATTCCACTTGAACCTAGTGAATTACAAGAACCAATTACTGACTCAACTATAAGACCAACAAGAACAAATATTAATCACCCATCTGACCAAATTTTGGGTGATCCAACTCTAGGAGTCAAAACTAGGTCATCCTATAGGAACCTAAGCCAAATAGCCCTGATTTCCAAAATTAACCCAAAACTTTACACGAAGCCTACCCGACCCAGACTAGACACTAGCAATGCAAGAGAAATTAGCCCAATTTGAAAGAAATCAGGTCTGGGAATTAGTACATAAACCCATTAACAAGACCATAATTGATACTAAATGGGTTTTTAGGAACAAGTTAAATGATCAGGGTGAAATAGTTAGAAACAAAGCAAGGTTAGTAGCTAAAGGGTTCAACCAAGTAGAAGGGTTAGACTATGATGAGACCTATACCCCTATAACCAGACTTGAATCCATTAGGATGTTGTTGGCCTATGTAGCACATAAAGGATTCAAGCTTTATCAAATGGATGTAAAATCTGCTTTCTTAAACAGATTTATCAAAGAAGAGGTATATGTAAGTCAACCCCCCAGATTTGAGGACTTAGAATATTCAAATCATGTCTTTAGGCTAAAAAAGCCCTATTTGGACTAAAGCAAGCACCTAGGGCTTGGTATGAACGTCTATCCAATTATCTAATATCTAAAGGGTTAACCAAGGTCAAATAGATCCAACCCTATTTGTAAAAACCCTAGAAAATAATATTTTTATAGCTCAAATATATGTAGACGATATAATTTTTGGCTTAACTAATTCTAAATTTTTTTTAAAAATTACCAAATTAATGAAAAATGAATTTGAAATGAGTTTAGTAGGTGAACTTAACTTTTTCCTAGATCTACAAATTAAACAAACCAAAGATGAAATTTATATTATTCAAACTAAATATGCTAAGGAATTAATTAGAAAATTTGGAATGGATAATTCAAAAATTACTAATACACCAATGGCTACCAACATAAAATTGACTCAGACTTAGAAGGAAAACCTGTAGACCTGAAATACTATCGAAGTGTGATAGGAAGTCTACTGTACCTAACTTCTAGTCGACTGGACATTCTTTTTGCAGTAGGTATGTGTGCAAGATATCAATCTTATGCAAAAGAGTCACACTTCACATACGTTAAAAGAATACTTAGGTATATTAAGGGAACCCTAAATGTAGGATTATGGTACCCTAGATCTTTCACCCTTGATCTAATCGGCTATTCTAACTCAAACTATGTCGGGTGCAAACTAGATAGAAAAAGTACAAGTGATAGCTGTCAATTTCTAGGTCAGTGTCTAGTAAGTTGGTCAAGCAGAAAGCAACGCTGTATTGCTTTATCTACCACTGAAGCTGAATATATAGCCCTAGGAAAATGTGCATCTCAATTATTATGGATGATGCATACCCTAAAAGACTATCAACTATAATATTAGAAAATAAAATTTTCAATTGATAATATGATCGTGTAGCTAAGCGTGATATTGTACTTAACTATATTGAGTCAAAATCAAACCTAGCTGACATATTCACAAAGCCCTTACCTGAACTTGAGTTCAGTTCACTTAGAAGACAAATAGGGATGTGCTTAGTAGAATAGAACTTATTTTCTGCTTACTATATTTCTCAACTTGTTTTTAAAATTGGTTTTAAACTCCTAGAATAAATATTTTTCAAAATTTCAACTTTTGTTAGTTTTTCAAAAATCTAGTTTAGCCTAGGATTTCACCCTTAGAAATCATGTACCCCTAGTTTTAGCAAGAGCATCTCGCAAGCACCCTAGGGTTAACTTGCTTGTGTTTGAAAATACTTAGAATGGTGTGAGATGCATAGGGTACTGCCTGAACTTCAGTATGCTTATGTCTGTACATCGATATAAGTCTGGGTTATAAATACCTAACTTACATTAATCAAGTTAAGTTATCCAGACTTAGTCAAAAATAACTGGATCACTAACTTAACTTGACTAACCAAGTGAAAAACTGTTGTCCTCTATGTAGACAGCTAGTAGCTAATGGTTATACATGTGGCCAAGAAATTAAGTATTGAGTTTTATTTTTTTTACTCATGCTTGGACTATAGGATTTTTTGAATGTTTTTTTAGGGTGGCCTTAGCTAAAATTATTTAAATCAAGTGGTGGTGCTAAAATTTAAGCTAAATTTAAATCAACTTCTTAACCCAAAAAAGTTCTTTTCTAGAAGATTTTTTTTAACATTTTATATACTTTAAAGTTTTATCATCTACAAACTTTTTAGCTAAGTTACTTTTCAAATCAAAACTTTCTCTGAGCTAAATCTATTTCTAAAATCAAGTTTTGAGATTTTGAGTTCACTTGGCTAAAAAATCTTACAAGAAAATTTCCTCTAAAAAGCTAAATGTTCTTGCAAAAAGTTTTTCAAATTTAACTAAGTATTTTGTAAAAGCTTTTTAAATTTGGATAAGTATTTTTCAAAAAGTCTTTCAAAATTAGCTAAGTACTTCAAATTTGGCTAAGTATTTTTCAAAAGCTTTTCAAATTTATCTAAGTAAAAAAAAGCTTTTCAAAATTTAAAAGAAAAAGCCTTTTTAAATTTATGATAAAACCTTTGATTTCACTTAGCTAAAAGTATTACAAGAAAATTTATTCTAAAAAGCTAAGTGTTTATCAAAGTATTTCTAATTCTCTATGTAAACATTCTAAAAAGATAAATTATCTCTCAAAAAGAAGTTATTCTTAGCTAAGGCCATTGATCATTTTCCTATTTTGTCTTTACTTTCTTGCTTATTTTGATATATGGCAAAGGGGGAGAGTATAAGAAAATTCAAAAGTATTCAAAAGTATAAGAAAATTCAAACAAAGAAATTAAAATTCAAATTAAATTTTTAAGAGGAGCTTTTATTAAGGGGAAGTTCTTTTTCAAAGTTTATGTTTGTCCTATTTTTATACTGTTATGATTATGTTGTCTTTGAAAATCCTTTATAGTATTGTTTTACTTAACTTTGACTTTTTGTTGTCATAATCAAAAAGGAGGAGATTGATGGTGCGGGAAGCATCCGACGATCGAACCCAAGTTTTGATAATGGCAAAGGGATTCAAAGTTAAGTTGTTTTGTTATCTAACATGTGTGAATGAGGTTTTTCAGGAAACTCCTAACTGCGGTTAGGCAGGCGGAAAATCCTAAGGGGCAGTAACCTTAGGTCCTAGGGGGTGGTAACCCTAGGTGGTGGAAATCCTAAGGGGGGGTAACCTTAGGTCCTAGGGGGAGGTAACCCTAGGTGCTGAAAAACCCTAGGGGGTGGTAACCCTAGGTAGAAAGTCCAGTCAGTCTGGAGGACCGGATTGGTATCAGGTCTGCTCTCCTGAGTGGAGTAGGTGAGCACTCGTTCCCCGCTGAGGGAATAGTAGGCGTCGGTTCGACCTAGGGTTTCCGATCAGAAATTTGAAGTCAGAACCGGACAATCCGAAGACTGTCAAACTTATTTTTCTAATAGATTATCTATTATGTTCTAACTCTGTTTTGCAAGAGACTAACATTTTGTGCAGGGGTAGAACTGAATGTTTGGATCAGTCGACCGATCCCCCAAGCAGCAGGTCAGATTTCTAGCGAGTGGACCAGGCTTGACTAGGGGGGCAGTCGACCGAACCTGGTTATCGGTCGACCAAACCAGAGATAGGAGTTGACCAGATCGAAGCGGAGCGAGCGGATTGGGCGGATCGGATGAGGAGGAGATCATCTGATCGGTCGACCGAACGTGGGGATCGGTCGACCGATCCACCTCGGGTCAAACCTGATCCCAAGCTTTGAGGATCTGGATCAGTCCTGCGGAGCCTATAAAAGGAGCCTCGGGAAGCAGCTTCGACATCAACTCAAACAGAACATCCTGTGCACTTGTACGCTGCTACGAATGCTCAAACAACGCTCTGCTGCTCCGACAACTGACAACGAACTTTCCTAATCTTTTGTGTTGTCAGTATTGTAATTATTTATTCAGCACTTGTAATTTTAAGTTGTAAAAGATTTATGGATTGATAGTGATTGTCCACTGAAAGCGATCAACGATCACGGGCCTTGGAGTAGGAGTCGCTCAAGGCTCTGAACCAAGTAAAAAACTTGGTGTCTTTGTTCTTTGTGTTCGTCTTTATCTTATTTCCACTGCGAGTTTTCTGAAACGCGAGTGAAAGCCACGAGCGCTATTCACCCTCCCCCCCTCTAGCGCTTCTCGATCCAATAGGACGGCATGGGAGAGTGCGTCTCAGGGACGAGGCGCTACTGAAGAGTACACCGGCAGACGAAAAGGAAGCATGCGGTGTTTCCAAGGGATGAGAAGCTGGAGCGGAAGATTGCTCGGAGAGCAAGAGATGCAGCTAGCGAGAAAGTCGGCACAGGGTGCGACCGAGGGACGAAGAGCTGCGGATGAGTACACTGGCGGACGAGAAGGAAACATGCGACGATTCCGATGGACGAGAAGCCGAAGCGGAAGTCTGTTTGAGAAGGCTAACATTGGATTTGGGTGAGCCTTATTTCGGTTGGTTGAAATCACCCAAGCGAGCCGGAGCGGAAGATCTGGACCAAGGCGAACGGAACCGGAGCAGAGGGCCCGAACCAGAAAAAGTCAACTCTATTGACTTTCTTGGTCCGGGCGCCTGAATCTGAAGTTTATCAAGATCGCGGTCAAACGCGATCTATGTGAAAAGGGATAAAGTTTTATCCCCTCCCAAGCGTCTGGAACCCTTTCAAGCGCCCCGACCAAGGCTATAAATATATCCTTGGTCCAAGAAGCTGATCAACTCAAACAATTAGCATTTCCAACACATGTGCGCTCCATTTGTAGTTTAGCTTCTTTATTTTCTGTGCTTAAATGTTGTAAGAGACTTCTCCGCCTGAAAGAGATAGTTAGTGCGCTTCAACTTCCTTGGATTCACAACCTCCCCGGTTGTAACCAAGTAAAACCCCTTTGCCTCTTCTTTCCTGTTTTATTTGTTTACTTTATTTATGGAAGTGTTATTTTGAAAGATCGAGAAGGATTGTGTTTTTAATTTTTACAAGGCTATTCAACCCCCTTCTAGCCAGTCCAGCGGTCCCAACAGGTTGAACTGTTTTTCTACTTGCTCCCCCTGAGTCATAGCTTAGATATGATCTATCTAAGTAATGGATTTGACTCCTAAGAATCAAGTATAAATTTTGTTTGATTGGTTTGATTAAATATTTTATTGGAACTCATGCTTGGACTTGACTTTTAAA
The DNA here is from genome assembly GCF_018446385.1 of Zingiber officinale. Lineage (NCBI taxonomy): Eukaryota > Viridiplantae > Streptophyta > Magnoliopsida > Zingiberales > Zingiberaceae > Zingiber > Zingiber officinale. The sequence continues at coordinate 119,295,642 of NC_055986.1, read as the reverse complement.
TATTGTGAGTGTCTAATATTAATATTTTTAAAGTTTAGGAAATAATATTTAACCTAAATAAAATAAAAATAAAAAATATATTAGATTCTCATGAAGTGCCCACAAATGGATACATAAGATAACAAAATTTTTAGGAGGTGTATTCAATGTTGAACTTTTAATTATTTTGAATGACTTTTGTAGATTTTAAAAGTCTAGGCATATTCAATTTAGACTTTTATAAATTTTATAGAAATGTAGTAGTATTTAAATTAGATTTTTATAGAGTTTTAAAAAGTCATATGGTATTAAACTTGACTTTTTTAAAACTCTATGAAAATCTTTTGATATCAAAAGTTTCAATAGATTTTTATAGATTCTTTTAGAATTTCTTGGATACAAATTTTAACCAATAAGAGCTCTCCAAAATACTTAGTATAACTTTTAAAATAAAATAAAATAAGTCTGCTCCTCACCCTTGAGATTTCTATATACTTCAAATCTCCTACGAATAAGTCCTTTCTCTTCTCGATTTTAATTATTTCTTTGATCTTAAAGGACCTATCCTTTTTCAACCTCTTAGCAGCCTACATCACCTTTTGCATGCCCCAATCGTTCCACTCTTCGAGTTCCTTCTCGAGTATGTATTTTATACGAAACTGAGAGTCCTCTGAAATATTTTGTCAAGTGCTCTCACAGCTATATTTGCTCGCTCGATTGCTCGACAATTTGCTCATTGATTGTAGATAGGAGATTTTTCGAGTCCAATTGTGACTCGATTTGAGAGGTAATAAAAGTGTCCAATTGCTCAAGATTCCTAGAATAGGCACAACAAACATCAAGGTCGAGTCGCAGCATCAAGCGCCACAAAACCTCACCTTTACTAAGTGACTTGTTTGCCTTACTGATCACATCATTGACCATCTCTTTCGAGATTCTCATCTTCTTCTTCTTCTGCAATTCGTCATAAGCTTTCAGTTTATAAAAATGATCTGCATTAAGCATTTTTGTTAGGATAATCATGGGATATAAAGGCTTTAATTGCTGCTCAACCCACAACTTGTACCAGCCAACCCGATAATCCATAAGCTCAGATATTTTATTTTGAGTTTCTCTCTTTTTTCTCTTTACATGCATTTTTCTTTTTGGGTCATCGTGAATTTTATTGTTTGTGTTTATCTATTAATCTATTAATTTGAATTAACTTTTTGAATTCATTTTTTTTTTCTCTTTTCCCCTCGTACCCTCTCCTCTAGCAAACCCTTTATCCTATTTCTGTGCCTTTACAGTTGATTCACGATATATTAAAAACTATAATATATTCTATTTTTTCTCAAATTATGATTGTTTTTTTTCTCTTTCAATGCAATACTTTATTAAAAATTTGACCAAATTAAATAGTAGACCAATATTTCACGATAATTTTGATCAAATTTATAAATAAAAAATATTTAAAATTATTATAATATTATTGGATTTAAAATTATATTATTATTTTTTTAAAGTATAAGGTGAGACTTGATTCTCTTTTTGTTTTAGCCCAAGTAAATTAAAAGTATAAAAAGTTGAAAAAATTTCTTATGGACAGTTTGTTATTTATTATTTTATTAAAAAAATAAATTTAATCGTCGTGGAATGATTTCTCAAAATGTTTTGACAACTTGTAACTTTGATTTAGGATTCATATATGTGCTCAGTGGGTAGGAAGATCTATCCATAATTCAAATGGTTGACAGATGTTTTATCAAGAAATAATGGACTTAAAGTTCCGCAAAGTATATATATTTTATTCTATATATTACTTGCTTATTTTATTTTATTTTATTTTTTTAATTTTTCAAAATTGCATATGTTATTTAATTTGGTCTGATTTTATAGGTAAATATTTTTTAGTGGATAGTGGATATACAAATTGGCATCAATTTTTGGCTCACTTTGAGGTATGCGATATTATCTCCAGGAATTCACTGACCAAGGTCGTCATCCAGAAAATGAAAAAAAGTTGTTCAATCATCATCATGCCTCCTTGAGGAACATCATTGAGATGATATTTGAAATATTTAAATCGTAATTTAAAATATTCAGAACAACTCCTCTATTTTTATATACTATACAAGACGAGCTTGTTTTGGCTTGTGCCAGATTGCTTAATTTTTTTCGCAAAGAGTGTCATTCTGATGAATTTTTAGTTGAACCAGATAATGAAGCTTCATCGTCCTTGTCAAAACAAATTCATGCTGTTGATTATTTTGATCAATTATTTGATTCTCAAAAACAACAATGAACAAATGTTAATGCATAAAGAGATATAATAGCGAATCGAATGTGAAATGATATTTATCATATTGGCAATAACGAAACTTAAAATTTTTCTTTCCCGTAAATTCCCAAGTTTTCGTTTACAAATATTTATAAAAGTCTATAGAACTCCATAAAAAAAATTTCACAATTATATGAGATTTTATAAAAGTTAATAAAAATTTATTAATTTTATAAAACTCTATTATTAAAAAAATTAATAAAAATCATTCAATCTCTTAATTAAATACACTCCCTAAACTAACATTAAAGTTATATTTTGAATTTTTTTTATTAAAGACATGTAGATAATCCGTGGAACATCGAAACTCGAAAGGTCAATTTTAAATAACAATTAAATACATTTTATTTTAATATAATATCCATATTAATCTAGTCATATTATTTATATTTTCAAATATAATTAGGTAAATATTAAAATCTTAATTAGTTTTTTTTAATAATAATATTATATAATTAAAAAAAATAGACACTGAAGCTCATGGCTCCGTCTGGCTGGGGCATGGGCCATCTGGACCCAAGCCCGTTTTCGGGAAGGTCAAGAGAGTTTTGAGTTATGCCGGACAACCCGTTTAAAGCGTATCAGGTCATACGCAGCCTGAAAAACGCACCAGTACCCAACCCGACCGGCCTTACCTTTGGCTTCTTCCGGCGGTCAACTTCCTCCCTTTTCTTACTCTCTCGATCGCAGTGTCTTGAGTTGGAGCCATTCCTTCTTCTTCGGGGTTTCTTGATTTGAACTGGTAGCTTAGCAGATGGGTTCAAGAGAGATTGCTCGCCCTGCGGTCCCATCTTTCGATCAGACTGAGATTAACTGGGACAAGTAAGCTGTTATTTCCTTCTTTTCCCTTTGAGATTCGACTTTCTTAGTGCGATTGGATGTTGCTAACACCGTTTGTGTGTTTATTCTCTGTTGATACGCTGATCTTGTTTTTGTTTACTTGGGTGTGAGTTTGCCATTGGGGGTCTTCATGATGTTTTGTTCGGTTTTGTTTCCATCAAGTTTAGGGTTTCTGAGTATTCCTGGTTGTAATTGTCTTCTGGGTCCGGATCTTGCTGATAACCTGAATATGTTCTTGTGAGGTTTGTTCATTTAGACCGTTCTTGTTTTTCTATTTGAAAGATTCAATATGTTTGGCGTCACCCTAGATCTATTACATGTTGAGGTTATTTTGCTGACAACATTTACGCTTCTTGCGTATTGTGCTTGCTGTTATTTTTCTCCGCCTTTTCTTTTTTGAAAAAAAAAAAGTATTTAAATAGATGTAATGATGGAAGCTCGGTCTATCTGATGAAATAAAATGCTCTATTTTGTCATAAACAAACAACTATGATTGAATCATTAGGTTTGAACCTTGAGATGTTATATTAAGAAAAGTTTGTTCTGAAAGATGAGATTTGAGATATAATGTTTGGCATCCATGGGAAATGCTGCAGATTAGAACAAATTGATCCACTTCATTTTCAATTGTACGGAGGTTATTTTGCTATGATTTCCCTACAACTTGCCCATTTCATTATTGTTGAAAGGTGTTCATGCCAAGAACACTGATTTTACTCTCTTCCTAATTTATGTGTCGTAGTTATGTTTCTGTTTGTTTATTACAACCTACGTTTCTTCATCATTCTAGTTTCTTGTTATAGTTGCAACTTGTGTTTTATTCTGCAGGCTTGACAAGACCAAATTATATGTTGTTGGAGCAGGAATTTTCAGTGGTGTTACTGTGGTACTGTATCCTCTATCTGTAATAAAGACCAGGATGCAAGTGGCTTCAAAAGATGCTGTGCAGAAGAATGCATTTTCGGCTTTCAAAAATATTCTGAAGACTGATGGCATACCTGGTCTCTATAGGGGGTTTGGGACAGTAATAACTGGAGCTATTCCTGCCCGGATCATTTTTCTCACTTCTTTGGAGATGACAAAGGCAGCTTCGTTAAAGCTGGTGGATCCATTTAAGCTTTCTGAACCAGTTCAAGCTGCTATAGCTAATGGCATTGCTGGCATGTCAGGGTCTCTATGCTCGCAAGCTGTGTTTGTTCCTGTAGATGTGGTATGAAATTTATTCCAACAGGCAACCACCTAGGGATTTCATCTGCATGCTTTGCCAACATCTTTGTTAGTTTTAAGATTCTATCAAATCACTTCAGGGATTATCTACATTCTACTTTAATGCAACTCTATTCATCTTTAGTACTACGAAAAGGAAGTATCTTTTACTGTTTTTCCTGATAAGTTGGATATCTGTTAGGTTAGCCAAAAGTTGATGGTTCAAGGATACTCTGGTTTCGCTAAATATAATGGTGGATTTGATGTTGCTCGTAAAATTTTGAAGTCTGAAGGAATCAGGGGACTTTACAGAGGATTTGGTCTGTCTATCATGACATATGCTCCTTCTAGTGCTGTGTGGTGGGCAAGTTATGGATCAAGCCAACGGATTATATGGAGGTTTGATGCTGATTCCCTCCCTTTTTAATCATTTGAAAAGCTTATTCTTTTTGAACTAATAGACGAGTGGATAATATACTGCTTGCTTTATTGTCGTAACTTATGTTCATTTGTTGGCATTTCCTTTTGATTGCATGTACAAGCATACCTGAGATAATGCTTTCTATGCTCATTCTTTTTGGGAAATTATGATTCATCACTCTTCCTACGTCCACCAAAGATGCCTTCCTTGATCTTGTCCACTCATGTATTGTCTGGCTTGTTTAAATATGCCAATTCAGGCTTTTTCCCCAGCATGGGTGGACTTAGAGGATTAGATCCAACATCAATAATGTCAATCTGTGTTTGTCACTATCCTCCTATTCTAAAAATTTACATTCCGGGAATCATCTCTATTGCTCTTTGGCATCACAAACCTTTTTATATCTTCTTTTATTCTCTTGAGACTCTTTAGAATTCTATGGATGGCTTGTGATGCCTTTAACAATGAGCATGTTTGTCTTTATCCGTCCTTATCATAGTTGACCACATCGGCAGCCATGTCATCCTTGCTTCTCTCAAACTAAGCATCATGAAATGATTCATTGCTAGTCATTGTGGTCTTCTTTGATAGATTGCATAATGGTTCATAGATCAGGTGGCTCATCCAATATGACATTACGTGGGATTCTGGGCTTTAGTATTGTGGAGATGCTGCATAGATTATATCATCACAAAGTTTGTGAAGGTCATCTTCTAGGCAAGTTGTCTCATACGAGCTGATTTGGTAACCTGGAAACACCAATGTCTGATGCACGTCATATTGTTCAGTTTGAGGGAGAAGAGAGTTGTTAACAACTACAGTGAGTCCATAGTTCAGAAATTATCTACTTTCCCATAATGCTATTGTTTCATTTTTTTTCTCATGATAATTCTGTAGTAATTGGGCTTTGCTCAAGCAAATAAATAATCCAATTCCCCTATCCTGTTGATTCACAAGTCACAACATGCGATAATATTGTAGGTCCCCTATTCTTTTCACAAGGATTTCTTTCCCACAAGAAGGGGAATTCTCCATTGATATCCTCTCTGGTCTCTCTTTCCTATAGCAGGGTCTGGGACATGTTTAAATTCAGTCCCTAACCCTAGGTCCCCTGACCACATCTTTGTTAATCTTTAGTCAATCAATTTTCTTCTTATTTTGCATGTCATGTTTCAACAGTTCTAATTTTGTTGGATGATGACAGGTTTTTTGTCATTGGCTTGCAAGGAAAAACCTCTCATGTTAGAGATTCTCCTCTTGATACAAATGTTTAACCTTATATAATCTGGAAGTGTTATGTTATATTGGCTATACCATTCTACTGCTAATAGCTATAGGATTCTCTCAAGAAAACCATTTTCCTCAGGAAAAATCTGCTTCTTTTGTTGATGCATTGTATCATAACATCTCTTTTTGATGAAATGATCAGTCTATGCTGGATCAATTTTGCAGATTCTTAGGTCATGGCAATGACAAAGAAAATGTTCCTCCTAGTCAGTTGAAGATAATTTGTGTCCAAGCAACTGGCGGTGTTGTTGCAGCTTCTATAGCATCATGTATCACTACACCACTTGACACTATCAAGACCCGACTGCAGGTAGCCATCTTAACTTTAACAGTTCAGATTGGTTTTTAGTACTTCAAATAGTTTATTCTCACTGATAAAGTTTAGTCATCAGATCATAAACTGAAATTGAATGTGTTTAGAACATTCTTGATCCCTACAATACAAACAAGGAGCATCACCTCTTTAATCTCAATTAGTAAATGAATTATAGATCTTGAAATTATATTTTGATTTGTGATAAAGATGCCATACACTGGGATTCACCTTAATTGTCTTATGAATTGTTTTATTGTCCAGTCAGCCTTTTTCATGCTTCTACATTAGTTATTTTCAAGGTAGTTCAGTCAAGATTTTTTTTTTTTTAAGGTTATGGAAATACCCAGATACCTCAGTTGAATCATGAATGTTCTGTTTAGGTATTGAAATACCCATATAGCTCCTGCTCATTCAAAATTTTTGTGTTTAGATTATGGACAATGCCTGTCTCCAGTTTAATTAATAATTTTCTGTTTAGGTTATGGACAATACTCAGAAACCAAATGTAAGACAAGTGATTAGAAGATTGATTGCTGAAGATGGATGGAAAGGCTTTTATAGAGGGCTGGGTCCCAGGTTTATCAGCATGTCAGCATGGGGTACTTCAATGATTGTAGCATATGAATATATGAGTAAGGAGATTCATCTTTCTCTGAAAATGATTGAATATTTTAGATAGGCCATGCATTCGGACTGTAGGACTTTATTATGGTTCACTAAGCTTCTTCCTAGAACATTGATCTTGTTTCTGTTTTTCTGTTAGTGCAATTATTTTTCTAATTTTGATCTTCTTGGTGTTTCAGAGAGGCTTTGTGCTATAACTGAAGAGAGTTGAGTGTGAGAATCCTATTTGAAAAAGCAAGTTATCTGCATCTTCAAAGTGGAGATATACGAGGATCTGATACTATTAGCGTTGTGCGGTAGTGAAATCTCTCTTAGACCATCATTATACCTTAAATTCATTTTCTGAGGGATCCTTGTGAGATGCATTTACGGTCACTAAACAGCTGAGGCCTCATTTTGTTTCATCCTTTTGACGAGGAATTTTACCCAGTTTAACTCTGGTAAGTAATTGATTCTCATACAAAGATATGATTTTTTCCCCCCAACTCAGGATCGTAGTATGAAGAATTCCATTACGGTTTACAGTTGAACCATGTAATAAAACAACTAACAACGTTTTCTTCCTAACATTATTCTTGGTGTCATTATGATGTTTGTTTCTTATTATCGTTTTTAAAAAAGTGATTAAAATAATATGTTACCATTTCATACTAATTTCATTTTCCGATTCATCTCCTTTCAATACCTAATTCAGCTTTGATTTTTTTTATTTGAAATGATATATTTTCATTTAGCACATTAATCTATTATCATATTTAATTTCATTTTCCTTATCATTATGTGCAATCTTTGTGATAATCACTTCCGTCCATAGGTTTTTTGCATAAGATAACCACACTTAAGCTTTTGCTTTGCTTCTTGCGTATAACTGAATTGACATTTAGATTTATGGTTGCCTCTAAAACGAACTTTCGAATGCCTTTCGTGGGACATTTCCTATCCATCTTTGGCACTTTCAAAGCATCTTCTCTTGCGTGGTATCTGTCCATTATAAAATGTCGGTCTTGAGGTGAAATAGACGATGCGTAAAGGGCTGTTTACCATGTTGACAAACAAAAAACATGGTACTGCCATGTTAGTGGTCTCTAAATTGACAAATATATGAGTGGAGATATATAGATTTGATAAAATTCTCTATCAAATTTTGATCTCCTAACTACTGCCATCATTATCACATGTATTTATCAACTGAGTCAGCCCTGACCTAACCTCACCCCTGTTGACAAATAATGGTAGTAAAAAAGTGAGATCCATTATTGACGCAACGGGTTGGTAAGAGGAGAGGGATGAATTACTTGAAATAAAAAAAATATTATCTTCGTTCTTTCAACTCTTAAAATACAACAATAAATAAAAAAAATAAAAGAGTAGACTTAAAGAAGAGACTTAGGGATTTATTTGGTTATAACATACGTGGTTGTTAATCCAAGGCGGTTACAAAGCTCAGAAAGAATCTTCTTCTCTGAAGGCGGAGAAGCTTTTTACACATAATGAAAGCTTAATAGTTGTTAGGAATTGAGTACAAGAGTTATGATTAATTCCCTAGTTCTAGGGCCCTTTTTATAGGGCCTGGAAACTCTATCTTCAGTTTGAGGGCGCCTCCCACAAGTATGGAGGACGCTTCCAGCGTGACATTTGGATAAAGTTTTATCTAAATGCGAAACGATCACTTTGACTGGTTTGAGGACACCCTCAATGGAGGGCATTGAGGCCCTCAATGCTGCAGCGTATAAATAACTCCAACTTTCCTTTAGATCTTCCATTGCTCCGTTCGCTTGGGTGATTGCGGTCAATCGAAATAAGGCTCACCCGAACTCAATTTCCGGCCTTCTCCTTGAGCAGGCTTCCGCTCCGGCTTCTCGTCCCTCGAACGTCGCGTACGTTCTTCTCATCTACCGATGTACTCTTCCGCAGCTCTTTCGTCCCTCGGACGCACCGAGTCTGTCGGCTCCCTTCCTGTGTCGTCCTTCTCGCTAGCTGTGTTTTCCGCTCGACTTCTTGTGCTCTTAAGCTCCTGCACACATAGACACAGGGATCAAAATCAAATAGAACTTAACCTAACTTGGTTGGGGCCCAACAATCCCCCTTTTTTTTTATGTGCATCAACCGATGTTCAAGTTAAGGTAAAAATTGATAAGTAGTAATTGAAAAATAAATATTTTAAGCATAAATTTGCAATAAAAGAAATTACAACATAAAATGTAATTCAAAATTGAAAAAAAAAAATCTTGAATAATAAAAACTTAACTCCCCCAAATCCCCCTAGAACTTGTATATATTTCTCCCCCTTTGATCACATCAAAAAGAACGGGATACAAACATAAAAAAAAAAATGAAATTTTAAAACATAATTGACAAGGATTTAAAAGCATTATCAATTTGTCAATTAAACATTCAATTCGATAATCGGCTTCCAGGCTGTAGTGAAGCACTAGGTCTTCTTGGTTATTGAATCATCAACCATTTTTAGACAAAACCTTTTAAGGAATTTAAATATTTAATTTTTCTAAAAGCTTTAAAAAAAATTTAAACTAAGTACGATTTCGAAATCCAATATAGGTTTCTTCCTATTGAGTTGGTTAAATATCTGAGGGGTACATATCCTCTAGGTATTTTTTTTAAAGTTATCTTTGATGTTTTCTAATATACCAGTTTAATTTTCCATAAATTCTAAGTTTTGATTTTTGAGAGTTATTTGATTTTAAGCATGCATTTGTTTTCAAACTTTCAATTTGCATTTTTAATTTATCATTTTATGAATTTAAATTATCTAGCTTTCTTTTTAAATCAACAATCTCTTTTTCTGAATTCACTAAATCTTTTGTAAGAACCTTGATAAACTTAAAAGACTACTTAGAAGATAGAGCACGTACCTTACTTACCTCAATTTCTGATGCTCCCCGTTCATCGCAGTTTTCTTCTTCTGATCTCCCCTTTCATCGATGCTCATCTCCGAGTTTGTCTCATCTTCTACTTGGTGATTTGCTGTTAGGGCAAGTCTAACATAGGCTTCGACTTTAGATTCGGAGGACGACAAATCATCCCACGTGACTTGGAGGTTATGTTTGGGTCGAACTAGTTTCTTGTTCTTTTCCTTATCTTTGCTCTTCAGTTTTGGACAGTCATTTTTGATATGCCCTTCTTCGTTGCAATTGTAGCAACGGACCGTCTTTTTATTTTGATACTGCTTTCTCGACCGTGATTTAAATTTAATAGTTTTAATAAATTTATTGAACTTTCTTATCAGTAGAGCCGCTTAATTTTCATCGATCGATGTTTCGGAGTCAGGATCGTCTATCTTGACTTTTAGGGCAATATTGAGATTTGACTTTTCTATTTCTTTAGGTTCTGCAATTCGAGATTCATGAAGTTCAAAAGTAGAAAACAAATTTTCTAGCGTACTTACCTTAAAATCCTTAGAGATATAGTATGCATTTACTAAGGAAGCCTATTCTGAAGTTCTTGGGAAGGCGTTGAGCGCATATCGAATTAAATCTCGATTTGTTACCGATTCTCCAAGATTATTTAGTTAAGTAATCAGTTCCTTGATTCGTGCTTGGAGTTGCACTACCTTTTCTCCATTGTTCATCCTCAGGTTCGTTAGCTAGGTTCGGAGAATATCTCGCCTTGCTAACTTTGCTTCCGATGTGCCTTCGTAGAGTTCTAGGAACTTCTTCCAGAGATCTTTGGCGGAGTCGTAGCTACCAATTCGATTGACCTCCTGGGGTGGAAGAACAGTAAGCAGATGGAACTCTGTTTTACCGTTCGCCACGAAGTCAGCTTGCTTCTTCTTCGTCCATTGATATTCTTCTTTATCTTTTGGAACTACAAAGTCATATTTTATAATTAACATAATTTCAAAATCTGTTTTGAAAAATGTCTCCATCCGACGTTTCCATTATCCGAAGTCTCCGTCGAATTTTGGAGGGTGAATGCTTGCACCGGCCATCATCTTGATCTTGATGCTTCAGTCGACGGTTAGTCTTTTTGAGGCGATTGGGCTTTGATATCACTTATTGGCGCAACGAACCGACAAGAGAGGAGGGGTAAATTGCCTGAAACAAAAAAAAAATACCCTCGTTCTTTCAACTCTTAATGTGCAACAATAAATAAAAAAATAAAATAACAGAATTAAAGAAGAGTCTCAGGGATTGACTTGGTTATAACCTAAGTGGTTGTTAATCCAAGGCGATTACAAAGCTCAGAAAGAATCTCCTTCCCTGAAGACGGAGAAGTCTTTTACACATAATGAAAGTTTAACGGTTGCTAGGAATTGAGTACAAGAGTTGATGATTAATTCCCTAGCTCCAGGGCCCTTTTTATAGAGCCTGTAAACTCTATCTTCGGCTTGAGAGCGCCTCCCATAAGCATGGAGGGCACCTCCAGCGTGGCATTTGGATAAAATTTTATCCAAATGCGAAATAGACACTTTGACTGGTTTGAAGGCGCCCTCAACGCTATGAAGGGTGTCCTCAATGCTACAGCATATAAATAGCTCCAACTTTCCTTTGGATTTTCCGCTGCTCCGTTCGCTTGGGTGATTGCGGCCAGCCGAAATAGGACTCGCCCGAACTCAATTTCCGACCTTCTCCTCAAACAGGCTTTCGCTCCGGCTTCTCGTCCCTCGAACGTCACGTCCATTCTTCTCAGTCACGGGTGTACTCTTCTGTAGCTCTTTCGTCCCTCGAACGCATCGAGCCCGTTAGCTCCCTTCCCGTGCCGTCCTTCTCGCCAATTGCGTCTTCCGCTTGACTTCCTGTGCTCCTAAGCTCCTGTACACTTAGACACAAGGATCAAAATCAAACAAAATCTAACCTAACTTAGTTCATCACATCAAAATAAGGATCCAACATCCATCTCCCAAACATAGAAGATCCTATACATGATTGATGACAAGAATCGATTATTTAAATTCCTGTTAATTTCTGATTGAATCCGTTGGCATATGATTTACTTCATGTCTCAAAGATAAAATATTACTCCTTATGGCACACGCTTCTCTTGGGAGGAGACAAAAACCAATACGCATTGTAAACTTGCGAACCGCTGTGATCATAACAGGTTAAACCAACAGAACATTCTGCAGTAGACCACCAAGGCATTCTGCAGTAAACCACTACGAACCTTAGTGGAGCTAATGAAAATAACTTATGCTAAAAGGTGAACAATATTACAGACTAATGAACTTGTAGAAACTGAAGCTGCAGTTGTTCGTGATGCAGAATGGACTTGGCAAGTCACTCATGTCGAATTTATTCTGGCAACCACAGATGAAAGTAGTACAGATTCAGCAAAACTTATCAGCAACAGGATGCAACACCAGACAAATAGAATATTACAGCATCCTTAAAAGATTGAATCAGAGATTAATTTTGAAGCATTGCTGTGACAACCACCTGGCAACCCTTCCTCCAAAACCAAATTGCCTCTATGACCTGCCACAACCCTCAAAACTTCCTAAGACGACCTTCATTCAAATGAACTTAGAAATGAATACAAATTTCCATTGAAGAACAAGGCTTGAACTCACGAGCATGACCCCCTTGCGAAGTGGATGCCCTCTAGTTAAATTGGCGATTTACATAAATGAAGATCTCCAGATGTCTTTAAGGCCACCAATTTCAGATTATAAAAGTTCAATGCCAGTCTTACGTGCTAATGTCAAATCTCTTATTTTTTTTTCTCACTAATCAGACCTTTATCAAGGAGGATTCCACAGCGATACTAAACCAGAGATTTCATCAAAAGCTTCATATTTTTCACATCCTCCTCTGTATCTGTGAATTTCTGGGGCTTTAACAGTTTCCACATGTCAACTGGATGTCTCGGTTTAGCTTCCCTAACAGCTTCCCTAACAAGTCCCCCAAAAATCTTCTCACACTCTGGATACGGCTTCACAAAAAAATTATAAAACTTATGCCTGCTGAGCCTCACTAGATGCTTCAGTCCTACATTAAAACCTAGTCCTCCTCGTGATATTAGATGCTCAACGACATTGAAGCGTGGGATTATTTGCTTGTCAAAATTCACACCCAAGTAATCAGGAAATTCAACCAGGTGCTTGATGCACAAGTTTAACTTGGAAATCAGAAAGTCTATCTTCTTTTCTACATCTTCTAAGTCATATATGAGCACTCTTGGTTCAACAAACAATATCTTGAAAGCTTCGCGACAGATCAAACCATATTGGCACAAGAAATCCACTCTGAGCTTCACGTTGATGCATGCGGCTAATCGTCCGTTACTCAGGATCATCTTCTTGATTGGCACCCTGCATTTCAAACTATTCAAGAGATCTAGGTACCGAGTCAGTTCCCCATGTTCCATGCTTAGAAGCAGTTTGGGGTGGTTGCGAAATGCTTGCTTTACCTCATCCAACCTAAAGTTCAAATCTTGAAGCTCTCCAAACAAAAGTCTCAACCTGCCATTAATATTACATGCTAAGATTCCAGGAAAGAGATGACAAATCCTATCTATATCTTCGTTATTGAATCCAACACTTTTTAGCATATCCATCGTGCGTCTAATATCTCCGGAATGCTTGATGGTCGCCAAAGGAAATTCTTCCAGAACTTTAAAAATGGTCTTACCACTCAAGCTCAGGCTTTTCATCAACTGCACAGCATAATGAAGGTCACTCGGTTCAGTTTTGAGCTTTGCAGACTGCTCAAGTGTTCTCTGCACGAACGAAGGAGCAAGATTCTGACATTCTAGCTCCGAGAATCCCACCTTCCATTTCGTGAGGAACCCTAGTTCTAGAGTTTGAGGGCAGGATGAAATGATCGAGACCAGAGAATTCTGATTCAGACCGTAGGACAGGAGGATCCCAATGCACTTCTCGACATCAGAAGGCGACGAACTCATCAAAAATCGGTGCTTTCGGAAGAACTCGTGCAGCTGGCTTTGGGGGAAACCGTACCTCAGCAGCAGGCTGGCGATGGAAATTTGCCGAGAGTAGTCAGAGGCTGACGAGGATTCTGACAGTATTGCTCCATGACGAGCGGAACTTTCCGAGAAGAACCGAGTGTTATGGGTTGAAGTTGAACGAGTAGGGAGAGATTCGAGGAGGATGCGAGAGAGATGGAGCTTGACAAAAACCCTAATCGACATTACGGCACGACCGGACTCCGGAGCCAGGCGGCGATTTCGGGAGTCAGGATAGAATTGGGCCGGGCCGAAGCTAATTAACAATAAGATAAAGGGTTAATAATTTTAAGTCCCTTGAATTTTATAGTGAGTTATATTTTGTCCCTCTCTATTTAAAAAATTATACTTAACTTCCTTTTGACATGAAGTAAAAAAAATAATAATAATAAATGATCAAAATAACCCTAATCTAAATCAGACTTATAAGAAGAAAATGAAAAATAAAAATAAAAAAAATCTTATAAAACAGATGAAAGCTTAACCTTAACTCAACCTGATTTATATAAGTTCAAAATCTCACTTGTTCCTAAAAAAATATCCTCATAAAATTCATATATGTATTAGCATAAACAATAGAAAATTAGTAACTCTGAATTCTAAATTAATGAATCAAAATTAAATAAAAATAGAATAAAATTTATTATTAAAAATAAAAAATGAAGACCATTTATGATTTAGAAAAAAAAAATCATCCATTTAATTTTTACCCAAAAGTAAATTTTCATTTCAAAACAACACCCTTTTGAAACGAAAAGTATTTTTAACTGCTTTGAAATGAAAATTTACCTTTGGACAAAAATTAAAAGAGTGATTTTTTTTCTAAATCGTCAAAGGGTCTTCATTTTAATTTTTTAATGATAAATTTTGTTCCATCTTCATTTAATTTTGACTCATTAATTTAGAATTTTAACTCTTTTTTATTTGGTAAAATGAGTTTTTGATTGATTATCACTTTCAGAGTTGTTGTTTTTCTGTTGTTTATACTGGTGCATGTATTGTAGCATAAAAAAAAGGCGAATATGCTCCCCCCAGCGTCCCCGCCAACCCGTCCCAGGGCCAACACGGAGGAGGTAAATTTATACTGGTGCATGTATGAATTTTGTGAGGATATTTTTTCTAAGAACAAGTTAATTTTGGACCTATATATAAATCAAATTTGGTTAAGGTTAAGCTTTCAATGGTCTTATGGGATTTTTTTTTTTTTTTTTTTCATTTTTTTCTTAGAAATCTGATTTAGATTAGGGTTATTTTGGTCATTTATTTTCAGGGGGACTCAAAGTTATTAACCCTAAGATAAAATACAGACACCGTTTGATTAATTTTTGACGGTTGATAAAAGTAGAGCAACGAAACCCGGGAAGGGTAGAGAAATACTACTGCCCCCAGGGCGTAGCACAGACGGTGGGCGCATGGTATCTCTGGCGTAATGGCCAGGGGTCGATTCTCAGGAACTGACGACCTGGGGTTTATCCCGCCATGCGCCTATGGCCTGTGTACCTGCATGAACCTCCCTCCATATCCGTGGGGCCGGCACTAGGGGGGCCGCTAAGGTAGCGGATCTACCTTTTTTGGTAGAGAAATACTACTTTTTGAAGTTCTATTCAACAACAACAAAAAAACAAACTTCTAACAAAACTGATAATGCTTTGAATTCGCTAGTTAACAGTCGCTTGGAAGGGAAGCAGATAGCAGAAGATTCTGGTATGCTTGCTTAGCACCAAGCTCTTTGTTTTCTGCTTGCCTTTTCTTGACAATTAAATGCACCTTCCTCACCAAGAACTTCGTCGATCAAATCTCTGAATATACACCTCTCTACCTCTAGGACTACCGTCTGTAATTCAGCACTAGAATAAAGCCAATCTTCTGATTGCCACAGTAGTTTTTCCCATGATATCATAGCGTCACCCTTGTCGTGGTTGTCAGTATTGAAGCTCTCAGATTTGAGGTGTTCGATTTCTGAACACAGCTCTTTCAGTAATCGTTGGCCATTGGCAAGCCTGCCATGCCTGGCTTGAACAAGTTTGTTGGGCAGAGAGCTTGAGCTTGCAATCTTCAACTTTTGAATTAGAAGCTCATTCACCAAATCAAATACCAGCTTCCGGTGAATCTTCTCTGGATTAGTATTTTCTTCTGCAGCCTTTGTTTGCTCTAAGACGTGAAACAAGTCGGGGTGTAACTGGATAGGCATGCTCATGGGCTTGGTCGTTTGATCTAACATGAGAAGGCCAGAGGTTAGGAGTATCTCAGAAACATATCGATGGTCCGTGTTCAGGCTTTCACACAACAAGGCAACGTGGTCAATTGCTGGAGATTCTGCAGGATCTGGACTTTGCTGCTTCGGCTTCTGAACCAAATCTTCAACCTTTGAAAGCCTTTTCTGATTCGATCCAGAGCTTGAATTGGGTGATGGAGCATCATGCTTTCTGTTTGGACTGCAACACTAAATCTTGAATCATGTTGTCTGTAAAATAAAAAAAAGTTTGGTTATTCCACAAGTTTGTATAATTCCTGTGGTCACATGTTAATCAGTATTTGGTGCATGGAGTATAAAGATATTTAATCTATAACTATGTGCTTAAATAGTCTTCATAGATTGTAATCACCTTTTGATTCTCCTTTAAAAGAAAAGAAGTGATAAAAGAAGAAAATGACAATCTAAAAGTAAATATCTAAAGTGGCTTCCCATGGAAGTGGCAGGACATATGTTTATGTTCACAAGTTGTGTTTGATTGAGGCTATAAGCATATAACTAGAATTTGTTAGTTGCTTTGTCTGTAATTCTATAATCTTGCAAGATGGAACGACAGCATTAGTTGCTAGCGTTCTGAAGGAGGATGAGAGTTGACTAGCAATAAAGAATCAATGGAACTAAAAGATTAGCATAAATTAATCAATCTTGTCTGCTTTGTATTTTTCATAAGTTGGACACTTTCATCTAGTAAGAAGTTTGAGAAAGGGCGCCACATTTTCTCTGTCAGATTGAAGAAGCCTAACAAAATACTTGCGACTACAGTTTGATGTGGTGAAATAGATTGTATCGTATTTAGGATATCTGGTATGCAGACTACCAATTTCTATTGTTGAAATAGAAAGAGTAAACTGATTGACTTAATACCTTTGAGTGCATTAGAAGATGTTCTCTCAGGAGGCAACTCATCCCAGCATACTGAAGGATCAATGACAGAGATTGGACCTGACTTCTCATGAGCAGCTGTTGCCGGGCCTGCCCCATCTCTTGAAATATGTGATTTCTTCAGTAGGAACCGGTGACACCCAAGAAAATTCAGTATTACAGATTCATAAGCAATGTCCAATAAGAAATAACAACGTTGTTTCTGAAGTTTATTGTGAGTTAATGGTCTCTTATGTCTTTGTTTCTAGTGGAAATAAACAAGAGAAATTTATTGGCTAGACTGTAATTTTAGACATTAAAACTTTGAAAATAAGTACAGGATAGTTAACATGCAAATGTAGCCACAATTTTTATTGAGGTTTCATGTGCAAATGTAATACTTAAAAAACATGCAGAACTGAAAACATTTGGAGATGGAATCATGGAATGACTCATTTACTGTTAAAATCAAAATATGACCATACTGTAAGAAAGTTTCCAAGTTGTTTTCCTCTCGCAAATGGGAGTAAATCAGGGACAGACTTACCTTTGTTTCAAGGTAGACGAAGCATCTTTAGCAGTTCTTCTAGATGGATTCTTTTTACCTTGAGAAGAAAAGCGAAGTTCAGCAGAGCAGTAGGAGCTTGTTACTTCCACATCCGATTTTTCATCAATCTGCTGAGTTAGACTTCCTGCCCCACTGCTAGTGTCACTCAGTTGATCATCATTTCGTTGTGCTTGGGCTGGTTTTCTTCTGAGCCTGACTCTAGGAGACTGATTCTGAAGAATATACATTAGCAATCTGTTTTCTCTTTCCAGCTGTTTGTGTTGTAATCTAGGGCTGATAGAACTCGATGAATTTGCTAGAATTCCATTTTCTCCTCTAATTTCCCTCAGCAGCCTAGGCGAGGCATGAAACGTACTTGCACAACGTTTATGTGTATCATTTTCATTTTGTGCACATTTCCTGTATGTGGACTGAAGATATTGATTAGTAGATTCTCTGTCAATTGACTCAGGAGCTTTGTCTTCACATATTCTGAAGTTAAGTGAACCAATCTTTCTGTCATTATGAAGTCTTGTCTGTAACCTTTTAAGTTCCCGTAAGCTATTGAGAGGAATAATGGGAGATGGCAATATACCTGATCTGCTAAAAGATCTTGAAGGTTTCATGACGACTATTGGTGATTGAAATGCTCTTGGACTTTTTTCTCCTTCCATCAATGTAGGATGACTAGCAACCATGTTTTGGGGACCAGTGGAACCTAAACACTGATCACTTCTTAGTGAAGTACTGTGAATTGAAGTTCTGGAAGGTTGATCCTCACCTTTATCATTCTCTAATAGACCCTTTGCATGCATAGCATCCAATATGTGCTTAAGTGCTCGAAGGTCCCTGTTGGATTGCTAGAACTCAAGATCCTTCAACTTTTTCTCTACCTCACTATAGACAGACTCTACTTGCTATTTTATGTGAGCTTTGCGAACACCAGATGTCATCTTTTCAGGAGCATGGATCTTACTATGATGCCTCCAAGGAGCAGGTTCAATTGGAACCTTTGAAACTGAGATTTGTTTGATGACAGAATCAGGCCTTTTCTGATGTGGCTTAATGGGTTCCTTGTTGTACTTGTGACTGAATGACAGCAGATCCTCTTTGTCATCTTTCGTGGTTGTGATTTTCTCGGATCAACTTGTTTTAGAGCAATGTTTGGTTTAAAATCAAGATTAGAACTCTTGGGAGAGCACTCCCTGCTATCCAATGACAGCCTAGGAAACTCTCTGAGTTTGGGTGAGAATTTGCTGCTTTCTTGGGAATCCAATGAAGGATGTGAGGCTCTTCCATCATATGAAAGTCTCGGAGCTACTTTTGTAACTGGATACAATGAAGTCTTTTTCCCTTCATAGGATCTTCTTGGTGGTTCATTAGTTTCTGTAAAGTATTGGGAAGATTGTTCAGGCTTAACTAGGATTCGAATAGATTTTCCAAGATCCACATGCATCTTAGATTTTCCATCAAAACCAGTGGAATCCAAAGCATCCATTGACTTTGACAGCTGAATACTCCTTGGGGAGTCTTTATGTTTCCGTACATGGTTCTTAGTATCCTCCTTCACTACATCTCGAAAATTCAAAGACTGGCAATTGGATTGAATTGGTAAATTATGTGGAATAACTAGTGGCTTTATAGCTCATTGCTTTTGCATCAATGTGATGATCCTTGCATTTTGGTGAACCCTTAGTAGTGCGCTCTATATACGAAATTTGATCTCTGGAGGGATGCTCTCCTTGAATAGACTTGTTACAGTCTAGAGAAGAAAATGATGAACAAGACGAAGAAGAGAACGAAATTCTTGATGACTCCATTGAAATTCTTCGATTCTCACTTAAACTCTTCCTCGGACTTCTCCCCTAAAAGGGGTAAAAAAACACAGTCACGACGAACAAGTAATTTAGCAAACAGAAGATCTTTACCAGGAATCATACTAGAACAACTTGAGGAGAGTATCCATTTTTTTCGTCTCCAGCTGAGTTTCTGCTTGAAAGAGCATGTCCTACACAAGTAGAATATTTGACTTGGATAGTTGATCGATTATGAAAAAGTTTATTCCCTAACTAATTCAGACAAGCAAAACATTTGTGCTGAGTATCATAACAAAATTACAGGGTTTTTTTTTATTTTTCAAGAAAGTGAAAAACCTTGGCTTACATAAATAATGTGAATAATGGCAAGAAGTAATATGTATGTACCACGGAAGGTGCATTATGTACAGTTTATACGTGGTGTGAAAGAAAGCGTAACAGCAATTGCATGTGTTTTCACATATCTGATAGGTCCATAGAACTGATGTATCAAGCAGAACCTAACAAGAATACACATCTGGACCATGTAACAGATCAAATTCAGCTTCCATCAGCATTCATATGAGTTTTCAAACTATTACTGCAAAGTTTTAAATATAAATGAGAGAGAACAAGAAATGTCACATTATGATTCATGAAGAGTAGTACCAAGTAATTAAGGACAAAAGGCAAACATTTCAGGTTTAGTGCTTTAGATTTTCAGGCTACAATTTCAGAAATACATATTCTCATAATTTCATATTCTTTAATTGCAAAGCGAGGTGATAATCCTCCCCATTTAAATCATCATCTCAAAGTTTTGGAATAATGTACACTGTGGGAAAACTTGCAAATAAGGATTTAACAGTACCCACAGTTATTGAAACAAACTGCTTCAAACAACAAAAGGAAGGGAAACAAAAAACTAGAACAGTTATCCCTCTGCTGAAGCAGAAAAGAACAAAATGTTACCTGAACAATGACTTTTGTGGTTGTTGCTATTAGAATTCAGGTGCCTCCCGGCGACGATGTGTTGCCGGTACAAGATTTGGAAGATTCCAGTCATGCACCCTATTTGCCTCTGCAACTCTGGATTGTCATCCCCAATTGCTTGCAGAAATTTTGCTGACATACTTCTCTTCGCAACAAAATCTGCAATAGAACTAAAGCACTGGGACTAAGAATTAGGCTTTAGCAAAATGCTTACACCCTTGTTCTAAGAATTCCCTAGGCAGAACTTAAACTGTTCGATAATTCCTGACAACCACGCCAGAATTTACCCTTCATCGTCAATGGCCCTAACGCTGCCTCTACCAAAACAGTCCTACTGCATTAGAATTTTTTTGATGAAAGGCAACCTACTGCATTAGAATGATTCTATAAGAGATGCTCTTTTACAATCCACAGCCAAACTCAGGCTCCCTCCAAATAATGGAAGCTTCATGATCTTCCTTCCATGGTTGAACTCCCAATCCCAACCACAACAAAAACAAAGGATAAGTACCCCTCCACACAGAGAAAGGTACATGAGAAAAAAACTATACAAAAAGAAGCAACTTTGGCCCATTAGTCGCTTCCTGTGAGAGGTGCAGTACCATAAACAAAAACGATAAAGAAGGTGTTGGACACAAACAATTTAATGCCGGAGATTTATGGGTATTAGTTGAGTTTAAGTTATACTGAATTAAATTCAACTTACAGTTGAAATGACCTGAGCGGATAATCTCAGGCTGCCAGCAGGGGATGGTTTCTGCTACGTGCCAAAGAGCGGTTGGGCAGGTCTACAGAACGGTAGAGCAGGTCTGCAGAGCGGCAGACTAGAGCGTCAGAGCAGGTCTGGAGAGCGGCTGACCAGATCTGCAGAGCAGAAGACCAGGTCTGCAAAGCGGAGCGACAGGGCTGGTTTGCAGAGCGGAAGATCAAATCTGCAGAGCGGAAGACAAGGTCTGAAGAGCAGAACGACAGGGCTAGTCTGCAGAGCGGAAGACTAGATATACAAAGCGGAACGACAGGACTAGTCTGCAGAGCGGAATATCAGATCTGCAGAGCGGAAGACAAGGTCTGAAGAGCGGAACGATAGGGCTAGTCTGCAGAGCGGAAGACCAGATCTGCAAAGCGGAACGACAGGACTGGTCTGCAGAACAGAAGATCAGATCTGCAGAGCGGAAGACAAGGTCTGCAAGCAGAGCGGAAGACCAGAGAAGGTGACATGTGGAACCATGAACATTTTGTAACGGTTGTGGACAATCATGTGGAGGGCAGATCTTTTGGTCCGCAAAAACTGGACCAACTCATGGTCCCGCCTTTGCATTGGTGGGAGGCAATGGCCCCCCACCTGTTAACGGGTGGGGGTCGTGGCTCGTGGCCTCCCACCAATCCCCTTATCCTGGTCCAGGTGCAGATCAAGATAAGGAGATCGAGGATCCGGTCCCAATCATGTGGCAGAGAAATATATGCTTCCAATTGAATAAAATCACAATCTTTCCTATTTTATTATTGACAAATAATGAAGTAATAGATGTCATGAGAGGAAGACTATTGGGTCTTCCTTGACTGCCATGGCAAAAAAAAAAAAAAAAATTATTGACTAATCCTGAGTTAACCGATCCAGTCCCATAAAAGTTTCCACCGTTGGGAAGCACCTGTTTCAGGCACCTGTCATTAATCAGGGCATTGCATGGAAGAAGTTACCTAGCAAACGAGACCTACTACCATTTAGCACCTGCTGCAAAACCTTCAGCCTTCATCAATGTTTCAAGAATCACACTGAATCAACTGATTAAATTTAAATCACTGTAGTTATTTAGCCATCATTTCAACTGGAAGATTTGAAAATCGGAGGAACAACCAAGTCACCCTACCCTTTTACAGGGTTCAGAAACATCGAGCTTGTAGCAGTGTCATTTTCGAACGGATAGAAATAAATGATGGGTTTTCCATTTGCCTAGCAATTAATGATCCGGATTATAAGATCATGGAGTTGTTCCATTCATGCAAAGATTATATAATTAGCAAGCGATTTGGGGACCGCATTGCCTCAAGAACCCTAGACGCCCACCTTCTCTAACAATAACATGGATGGGAAAAGGACACTAGCAGTTGCATCTTGCTATGATGAGGAGGGTTGGCCATCAACATATACCTTGAAATAATCCCCAGAAGGAACCGGAGAAGAATGAGACAGAGCAGTTGCAAGATAATATGGTAAAAGGTAATTTACTCATTCCAGTGTCCTCGTCAACTTGTCCATAAGTCAACACCTGTCAATCTGTCCCTAAGTTAACACGGAGGAAATAAATCACGGATCTCTACTAGTTATTAGTGCAGGTGACAAGGCATGCTCGGACACGCCGAGTGTTGACCCCAATATCTCATGTGATAACACTCCATGTCTTAACCATCGCACCCGGAACCGTTGCAGCATAACAGAGAATATAGAAAAGGAATAATTGTTGAATTTACCATGAACTTTTGACAATATAGAAAAGGAATAATTGCTGAATTTATCATGAACTTTAACAATATAGAAAAGGAATAACTATTGAATTTATCATTGTGGTAAAAAAGGTGAATATGCTCGCCTCCAGCGTCCTCGTCAACCCGTCTTAAGGCCAACACGGAGGAGGTAAATCACGGACGACTACTAGCCTTTGGAATAGTGACTAGCACATAAGGGAGGCATTTACCTTGACTTTATCGAGATTCGAACCTAAACATCATTGTGACAACACCTCATACGCTAGTCATTAGACTCATCATAAGGGACAACTGTTAATTTATCATGAACTTTTGATTAGGAAAGAAATAATTGCTGAATTTATTATCAACTTTTAATGAATCTACAACAAATTTGAATTTTAAAAGAACTTTTAATTTTATAACAAATGAACATATTGTTAATTTGAAACATAAATACATCTTCCACAGTTTTTTGTCAATAAAAATATCAATCTGATTGCCTATTTCATGAAAAAGGTATATTTTTATTCTTCAATAATCAAATAAGTCATACATTGATGTCTTCAATTGATTAATTTTTTTTTAAAAGTATCATGTAATATATTAAGCCGATATTGTAGTAATGTTGTTATTGAATTAAAGGTACATGTGCACATTTATTAAAACTAACATTTTTACTAGATTCAATGAGATACTAAATTTAACATTTAATCCAAAAAAATACATGAATTATATGGATACAAGTATATCACTTTGGATTTCAAGTTGGCCAACTCGATGTTGCTACTTTTGTTTATTTGTGGAAGGCATGTTGTGGTCTTTTCTGGACGGTACGATGATTGAGACATAAAATATTACTATATAATTTTTGAGATCGAAACTCAATACATCTGAATACCTTTTCTCATATTTTGACTACCTAATCTAGGAACAAATTGATTAGAGGCTGAGATCAACAAATCACTTTTTACTATATGAACAACAACATTAGAAGATTTTAATTGGACCTTGGACTATATGCACAGAAACCGTCATAAATTAATGTACACTTCACATGAATGTTCTTAACTTTCAAGAGGACTAGTGGCTACAAAAAAATCCAGGAGCCTAACAAATCTAATCGTACCAAGAACAAGTCAAAAGGCAGCTAATGCGCTGCAATTGCGTCTCCTTCCACAAGCACATTATTTTTCACCCCTTTTAATTGTTCCACATGTACAAATGTTTTCAGTTGAACAATCGATTATCAATCATACCTCCTAAACTAAGAGGCGTTTGTGTCCTATGTGATTGCTGACACAGATAAAACTCATTTATTTTAATCAAGAAGCACATGCATAGATGCCTTCTGAATTTTTTTTAATCCGCTCTTATCATCAGCATAATTCAAAAATCACAAATAAATTCTAACAAAGGGTTTACCATCATAAAATTTTCAAACTCTCCGTATATAATATAATATAATATAATATAATTATAATTATAATTATGTGAGAGTTTATCCCGTCCATTTTTTATCATAGCACCATAACTCCTAAAATAAATGTCTTCTAATTTTTTTAGTTTAGCAGATATTCAGTTCCGTCGATTAAATCTGATCGACTCAATTCAACAGAAATTTTTTCATCAGCTATTAAAGTAAATCAGGAAGCACTTTCAATGAATGACTCATAAGCTCAATGTTTTTAAGTCAATCATCCATTAAAAAAAAATTATCCATTAATTTACCGAAGATGAGTCTCACGCCTAAAGTCGTCAATTTAGGTTGGATCCATCAGATTAATTGGCTCTGTCAAATAATTTAAGCAGGTTAGGTTAAAATTTTATTAACCTAAGCCCGTCATGGGTCAACCTGCTAAAGACTTGGATTTACCCGTGAATTAAAAAACACATATAAACTAAAATTTATGTCAATTTATTATTTTTCTTTATTATAATTTTAGAATAAAAATAATATTTTTTTTATCAAATATCAATATTTATTTATATCCATTTATATTTAAAATATCTATTTATAGATATATTTAATTGATAAAATCTTTATGAAATAAAATGTTAAAGATACATTTTTTTTAATTTTTTTTTAAATTTTTGATGGATTCATAAGTTGGCTCACAAACCCACAACCCATTTTTGTATTGAGTTAAGAATTTTTAATATGCTAAGATAATAAATCAGCTCGTCTCATCCTACCAAATGACTAATCTATTATGGGCCAATCCACTCACCATGTATTAATCCGTTTGATAGCTCTACTCGTGTAAGCAATTGAGAAAGCGTACTGCTGCACTATTATTCCGGAAATAGTGCCTTCTAGTACTCTCGAATCAGGCACCATTATTTCATTTCCCAAAGACCCAAATCAAAATAATATAATATGTTTCTACCATTTGCTTCGATCTCGAGATGTGTAGACTTTATCTTGAAACTTATTTTTTATTTCCCCGATTCAAAAAAAAGGAAATCCTTCAATTTCTAAGTTATAAGAAATTCAAATTGTGAGGCCCATTAAGATCAATCTGAGTTCCAAAAAAATTATATTTTATTTTTGTATCTGAATATTTGGCCTGTACATATGATCCAAACGCATATATAACATATGTTACGTGTCATATATGTGTGGACATATGCATGCATATCAAAAAGGAAAAAAAATATGGATATGGTCGAATGGTAAAATTTCTCTTTGCCAAGGAGAAGATGCGGGTTCGATTCCCGCTATCCGCCCGTGGTGAAGTAATGTAGGGCATCTTCAATAGTTAAAGCTTTGAATGAGCTTTTTTGAAGATTTCAATATGCCACATCAATATTATAAAAATTCATTGAAATATTTTTAATAGTTAAAGCTCTAAGTGAGCTTTTTTGTAATTCTCTCCACATGTAATTGCATGACTCATGCACATTAATCCTCTCCATAAGTGGACTTATTATTAATTATTTATAAAATGAAATATTATAAAACATTATGACAATCATTGGTATTAATTATTAGCTCTATGTTTAAGAGAAAAAAGCAAGTTTGAAAACTCAAACTTGCTCTTAAATTAAAAATCCCAAACCTTATATACACAACCATAAAAGCTCTTTTTGGTGAGGTTTTTCAATTTTACAAACCTCTAATAAAGCTTGCATTGGAGATGCTCTAATGGATGTAATCGGAGAAAAAAGTGATATTATTTGATTGTGCCTAGAAACGATGGAGACTATTAGTTGGGACGTGATTTCTTGATTGTTTATGTGAAAACTTCACTCTCCGTTATATCATAAATAATGTCAGATATGTTGGTGCAACATCCCTCAGGTCAAGGTTGACCTAGTTGGCCAAGCTGAGTCTTGGTTTGAGTTTAGATGTTTGACAATAAGAAATTGATTGAAGAAGAGTCAAGTAGATCAAGGTTGACCGGATACTTGACTGAGAAGTCCTAACTGGGATGTTAGGTAGAATGGAAGTCCTGGTGAGTGAAGCCAGGCAGAAGGAAAGTCCTAGTGAGTGAAGCTAGGCAGATTGAAAACCCTAGTGAGTGAAGCTAGGTGAAAGTCCTGGTGAGTGAAGCCAGGCAAGGGAAAATCTAGATGGATCAAGGATGATCGGACATCTGGTGTTGGGAAGTCCAAGTAGGTCAAAGGATTGACTGGATACTTGGCACGAGGAAATACAGATAGGTCAAAGGTGTTAGGACCAAAAGTAGCTAGAGGGGGGGGTGAATAGCTCGTCGCGTGCTCGTTGCTCGGTGTTGCTTGTTTCTTCAAGAATGCGCAGCGGAAAATACATAAACAAACACAAACACGCTAACACTAGGAGTTTACTTGGTATCCACCTCCAACGGAGATGACTAATCCAAGGATCCACACCACGCACGCACCCTCCACTATGAAAACACTCCTTTTCGGTAACTACCGAGGGCGGAGAAGCCCTACAAGACTCTCACTACAAGAAGAAGAAAGGGTAGTAAAGAATAAGCAAAAGCTTACAAGAAATGCAGTAAAAACCCTAGCTTCTTCTTCTTCTCGTTACAACTCGCCTCTTGACTTGGATGAACCTTCAAGAACCTTCAAGAACTGGCGGTGAGGAGCTTAGAGAGTGCTGGGGAGGAGCTGTGTTGAATCGGTGAAGTTCTGCTGAAGAAATCGCACGCCAACAGCTATAAACGACGCCAACGGTCGAATCCCAATCGATTGGATTGCTCCCAATCGATTGGGGAGGCTTTGGATCGATCCACGGATCGATCCAGCACTTATCGCGCGAAGCAGCAGCGTCCCAATCGATCCACTGATCGATTGGGACCTCTGGATCGATCCACGGATCGATGCAGAGAGGTTCTGTTCGTGGGGACTCACCGGATCGATCCACGGATCGATCCAGATCTTCTGGATCGATCCAAACCTGCTGGATCAATCCACGGATCAATCCAAACCTGCTGGATCAATCCACGGATCAATCCAAACCTTGGTTTTTGCCCAAAACCAAGCCCAAAGCCCCCTAAACCAACATCTAGTCAACCATGACTTGTTGGTACATAAGACCTAGCATCCGGTCACCCTTGGCCAGCTAGGACTCTCTCACCAAGTGTCTGGTCAATCCCTTTGACCCACTTGGACTTTTCTCTTCTTGCCAAGTATCCGGTCACTCCCTAAGACCTACTTGGACTTTTCTTCCTCGTGCCAAGTATCCGGTCAATCCTTTGACCTACTTGACTCTCACCGGATGTCCGGTCAACCTTGACCCATCTGGATTTCTCGGCTTCACTCACGGGACTTTCCCAATTGCCTAGATTCACTCACTAGGTCTTTCACGGCTTCCTAACTCTTTCTTCTGCCAGCTTCACTCACTAGGACTTCCCAATTGCCTAGCTTCACTCACTAGGTCTTTCACCGGCTTCACTCACCAGATTTTCTGCCTAGCTTCACTCACTAGGACTTCCCAATTGCCTAGCTTCACTCACTAGGTCTTTCACCTGGCTTCACTCACCAGGATTTTCCTCCTGCCTAACATCCCAGTTAGGACTTCCCAGTCAAGTATCCGGTCATCCTTGACCTACTTGACTCTTCTTCAATCAATATCTTATTGTCAAACATCTAAACCCAAACCAAGACTCAGCTTGGTCAACCAGGTCAACCTTGACCTGAGGGATGTTGCACCAACAAAAGGGATTGACCAGATATCTGGTGGAAGTCCGAGTAGGTCAAGGGAGTAACCAGATACTTGGCATGAATAGAAAAGTCCAAGTGGGTCAAAGGGATTGACCAGACACTTGGTGGGAAGTCCTAGCAGGTCAAAGGAGTGACCAGATGCTAGGCATGATGTACCAACAGGTCAAGGTTGACCGGATGTTGGTTTGAGAGGCTTGGAACTTGGTTTTGGGCAAAAACCAAGTGTTGGATCGATCAGTGGATCGATCCAGGATCTGGATCGGTCAGTGGATTGATCCAGACCTTTTCTAGCGAACAGAGAGCCTCTTGATCGATCCGTGGATCGATCCAGATGTCCCAATCGATCAGTGGATCGATTGGGGCCTCTGGATAATGGCCGGATCGATCCATGGATCGATCGGCGCTCTGACGCTGGATCGATCCTGGATCGATCCAAAGCCTCCCGATCGATTGGGAACATTCGATCGGGATCCGGCCGTTGGCGTCGATAAAGGCCGCAGCGCACGATTCCTTGGCATCCTTTCACCGATTCACTCCGGATCTCGCTCCTCCACAGGACTCACAAAGCTCAGATCGCCAGTTCTTGAAGGATCTTGGAAGTTCTCCAAGTCAAGAGACGGATCAAAGCCAAGAAGAGAAGCTAGGGTTAGGGTTTATACTCATTGTAAGCTTGTAAGCTTGTATTTCTTGTATCCTTTCTTCTTGTATTGAGTCTTGTAGGGCTTCTCCGCCTTTGGTAGTTACCATAAAGGAGAGTTTTATTAGTGGAGGGTGTGTGTGTTGGTGTGGATCCTTGGATTAGTCACCTCTTGTGAGGTGGATACCAAGTAAACCAACCGTGTTAGCGTTGTGTGATTGTTTGTGTATTTTCCGCTGCCATATCTTTGAAGAAACAAGCAACGTCGAGCACAGAGCGACGAGCTATTCACCCCCTCTAGCTACTTTTGGTCCTAACAAGTGGTATCAGAGCAAGGCCGCTCTTCACCGGAATCATCGCCGGAAGGGTCAAGCATAACAAGAAAAGCTAGAGGGTGAAGAAGTTGAAGCAAATTCATCAAAAGTCAAAGATTTCAAGAAGCTCAACTTCAAGATGCAATTCCAAGATGGACTTGGATTTGACACAAGGGTGGCTCCACCGTACACTTCCACGAGCTTCGATTCTTGAAAATCAAGAATCGAAAACTTTCTTATGATGGAGATAGAGCAATGGTTTGCTCTAATGGAAGGCTTCAAGACTCCAAGAAATTCAAAGGGCAAAGTTCTCAAGAGGAGCAAGTGGAGCCAAGAGCAAGTCCAAAGGTGCGAGGCAAATGACAAAGTGACCAAACTTTTGGTCAATTTATTGCCAAGCATCATCCTTTGCAAAATTGGAGAATTTGAAGATGCAAAGGAATTATGGAGCAAATTGGCCAAGCTTCATGAAGAGATCCCCTCCACTGTACAAGAGCAAGAAGTATCCAGAGAGGGTGACTCTTTGGAGCAAGACCAAGAGGAGGACTCCGAGGTTGAGAGATGCTCAACCTCCGAAGAAGAGGAAATCCAAGAAGCTTCATCCTCAAGGGAATGCAACGAAGGAAACTAGGAGGGAGCATACTCCTTGTTTCATATTCAAGATGATGAAGCCTCCACCTCTAGGATTGAGGGGGAGCAATCCTTGGTGACACCGGATCAAGAAGAAGGAGAAGCTTCTACATCCGGGTCAAGAGACGAAGAGGAGGAAGAAGATTCTACCTCCACAAGTCAAGAAAAATCAAATGGAGGAGAATCAAGGTCCGATCAAGAGGAAGCTTCTACCTCCGGATCCAAAGGAAAAGATGTCATCCCTACACATAAAGGTAAAAACATTTCAATTAATAATAAAAATCATATTATATGCTTTGAATGTAGGGAACATGGGCACTACAAGAGCAAGTGCCCTAAATTGGCCAAGAGAAACGGCCAAGTGGCACAAAAGGGCAAGGTGAAGCCCAAGGAGACCACCCCCGGGACAAAGAAGAGCAAGGAGCACATTGTGTGCTTCTTGTGTCAACAAAAAGGGCATTACCGAAGTCAATGCCCTAAGGGGAAGAAGGTGGTCAAGGCTCATGGAGGAAGCTCAAGTCAAGGGGGAGCCTCCAAGGTAAAGAAGAAGGTAACATTTATTGAGCCTACCCCTTTACATTATGGTAAAAAGCATGATAGTTCAAATTTTTATCATTTTAATGTAATTTACCATAAGAATAGAAAGCATGAGGGCTTTAAGGAAAAGCATGTGGCCCTACATGCTAAAACTACCCAACCTAAGGTTAGGAAGGTAGATAGACACTTGGGCGGGAACACTAAATATAATAGATACATGCCCAAGAACAAAAATGCTCATGGACCAAAACCTAAGGATTTAATGATAGAAAATCAAGTCTTGAGGTCAAGGCTTGATAAAATGGAAAAGACCCTAAAAAGGATGGAAAATATCCTAAAAGGGCAAAATGAGCATAGCCTAGGTCTAGGAGCACAAAGGTCATCTAATGGTCATAGAGGTTTGAGATACAAACCCAAGGCTAAGAAGGATGTGCCCTCTTACCATAGGGTTCCATATAGTTATGGAACCAACCCTAGGTCTAGTGGTCAAGTCAAAAATACTAGGAAGGTTATTCCTAAGAGTATTTTTGCAATAAATGTGACTAAGACTTCTAAGAAGTCTAAGAAAGTCACTAACAAGGTCACAAGGGAAGCAATCCCTAGAGGTAACCTAGAAAATGTGACCAAGGCTTCTAAGAAGCCCAACAAGGTCACTAGGAAGGTATCTAGGGAAGTTATCCCTAGTGAGTACCTAGAGCATCCAAGGAGCACCAATAGGTGTTGGGTTCCTAGGAGCATCTTCTCTACCCCATAGATGGGTTAGAGAGTGTCAACTCCGATTAGAAGGGTAGTTAATCCAACTTTGAGGAAATTGACACTCAAGGAGCATTTTCAAGGTTTTTGTTAACCTTTGAAAATGAAATGAAATTATTATTTACTCCTTGAAAGAGTAAAATGTGCCTAATGGTGGAAAATTAATTTTATCTTAAAAAGGCATAAATTGGGAAAACCTAGAGAAATACCAAGTTGGGATTTTGGTATTCTCTTGAAAATTTAAGGCAATCCGGGCCTTGATTTACGTAATCACTCTTGAGGAAGAACGAAATATGCCAACATTTGAGGAATAAGCTTAATTTTAATTGGCATAAGTTAATCAAGAGAACTACAAATGCAAATTTAGGCTTTGGCATTTTCTTGGAGCATTTAGAGGGCAATCTAGGGTTAAATTTTAAGTTAGCTAAGTTTAAGGACACTTAGATAGGTAATCTAGGTATATTTTATTTATGCTAAATTTTGCCATGATTGGTTGCCCATAATATGCTATGACATCATATTTTATTTTAATTTGTATTTTGCATTCATGACTTATCATGAAAAATACAAAAATATCATGTCATGTCATACATACATCATGTAGTTATAAGAATCTTTCTTTTGAAAGTTATTTTATTTTGATGTATGTCATAACATTATCATGCATTAGTTTAATTCCTTGTAATTAAGGACAAGTGGCATTTGTTTAAAAGTGGATCAACAAGTAACATCCTTGGTGGATGTTTACCACTCCAAATGCCTAGATAGATATGCATGATCCCTAGATTAGGGCAAAACCAATCTTACATCTCACAAAGACCTATAAGATGACTTGTATGTGCTTTAGTGCACATTAGATACAAGTGAGGTGTTAGGATGATGAGCAAAACTCAATATGTTGATTTAGTGCATTCTTTTGAGTTTTTAGATTCATCAAAACACATAGTTATGTGTTTTCCCATCATTGGGAAAGCTAATGTACAAGTCATGTGCATTATGCCCAAGGAACATGATGGGATATTGGTTTTGAAAATGTTTTTTTTTAATGCTTTTGGAAAACCTTGGTGAAGGCTATCTTTTGATAGTAATCACCATTGAATAGTTAGACACAAACTTGAAGAAAACACAGAAGTTTTTGCAAGTTCTCAAGTTTGTGTCAATCTTTGAAAATTTAATGTATTTTCATAGAAAACTATTTTTCCATGATTAAGTATGCCCTAAATAATGTCTACACGAAATTTCATGATTTTTGGATATTTGTAGAATTTTCTAGGGGTTTCTGAAGTTGACTGAAATGAAATTTCAGCAACTATCAGAGCTCCGATCGATCCATGGATCGATTAGAGTGCCTGAATCGATCCGTGGATCGATTCAGAAGGCAAGTCTCCCACGAGCAGAAGCTCCCTGGATCGATCAGCCGATCGATCCAGGTAGTCTGAATCGATCAGTGGATCGATTCAGAGAGGTTCAATCGATTGGAACCCAACTCCAATCGATTCAAGTTGCTGATTTTGGCTGGGAAGGCCTGATTTCAGCATCTTTGAACCATGTTTAGTCTAGGTAACCATTCCTAACCCCTCAAAATACATTTGTATACATAAAAAGGGTGTTTTCGTGTGGAAAACAAGGATGGATTGGTTAAGGAAGGCTAAGTTGAAGTTTAGGTTGAGGTTGTTTCAAATTTTGAATGTTTGAACCTCAAAACTTCTCAATTTGGGTTTCCTAAAGGTTTAGGGATTCCAAGTCATTGTTGGTGCAATGACAGAAGTTGCCACCATGTCTTTAGGGGGAGAGACTCTTTAAAGGCATGAAAATTACTTTTCATAAACCTTGGACGGTGGTTAACCTTCCGTTGAGAAAATGCTCATGGATGAGTGTTTGAACTTGATATGGGGAGTGGATATCCTCATTATTTCAAGTGGGAACTCAAGTGGTTAGAAAATGCTCAAGGTTGGGTATTTGTCTACATTGAGGGAGAAGTTAAGGATAAATGAAGGGTATGGGACTTTCATTATCGTGTTGATCACAACGAGTGATGCTGTGAACAACGATGAGCAACTCTTCAGGGGGAGAGTCGTCAACAAATGAATTTGTTGATGTGTACCCAAAATTGGGGCATGGGTTGATGTGTACCCAAAGATTGGTTGATGTGTGCCAATAGGGGGAGAATGAAAGGACCTGTGAATGAGTGTAAGTTAGGCTTTCATTACCTAGAGGGAGTGTGCCCTCTTAGGGGGAGAATGAAGAGCTTAATTTATGTGTTCATTACCTAGTGGCATGAAGATTGAGGCTATAGGATTAGCCTAACTTACATGTGGTATTGTAAGTGTTATTGTGGTATTGTCAAACATCAAAAAGGGGGAGATTGTTGGTGCAACATCCCTCAGGTCAAGGTTGACCTAGTTGACCAAGCTGAGTCTTGGTTTGAGTTTAGATGTTTGACAATAAGAAATTGATTGAAGAAGAGTAAGTAGGTCAAGGTTGACCGGATACTTGACTGGGAAGTCCTAACTGGGATGTTAGGTAGAATGGAAGTCCTGGTGAGTGAAACTAGGCAGAAGGAAAGTCCTAGTGAGTGAAGCTAGGCAGATTGAAAACCCTAGTGAGTGAAGCTAGGTGAAAGTCCTGGTGAGTGAAGCCAGGTGAAAGCCCTAGTGAGTGAAGCTAGGTGAAAGTCCTGGTGAGTGAAGCCAGGCAAGGGAAAATCCAGATGGATCAAGGATGATCGGACATCTGGTGTTGGGAAGTCCAAGTAGGTCAAAGGATTGACTGGATACTTGGCACGAGGAAATACAAATAGGTCAAAGGGATTGACCAGACATCTGGTGGAAGTCCGAGTAGGGAGTGACCGATACTTGGCATGAATAGAAAGTCCAAGTGGGTCAATTGACCGGACACTTGGTGGGAAGTCCCAGCGGTCAAAGGAGTGACCGGATGCTGGGCATGATGTACCAACAGTCAAGGTTGACCGGATGTTGGTTCGAGAGGCTTGGAACTTGGTTTTGGGCAAAACCAAGTGTTGGATCGATCGCTGGATCGATCCGAGATCCGGATCGGCCGCTGGATTGATCCGCACCTTTCTAGCGAACGAGAGCCTCTTGATCGATCCGTGGATCGATCAGATGTCCCAATCGATCGGTGGATCGATTGGGGCGTGCGCGATAAGCGCCGGATCGATCCATGGATCGATCCGATTTTCTCGCGCTCTGGATCGATCCGATCGGATCGATCCAAAGCCTCCCGATCGATTGGGAACATTGAATCGATCGGATCCGACCGTTGATGGCGTCGATAAAGGCCGCAGCGCACGATTCCTTCGGCATCCTTTCACCGATTCACTCCGAGACTCTCGCCGGCTCCTCCACGGACTCACAAAGCTCAGATCGCCAGTTCTTGAAGGATCTTGGAAGTTCTCCAAGTCAAGAGGCGGATCAAAGCCAAGAAGAGAAGCTAGGGTTAGGGTTTATATTCATTGTAAGCTTGTAAGCTTGTATTTCTTGTATCCTTTCCCTCTCTTCTTGTATTGAGTCTTGTAGGGCTTCTCCGCCCTTGGTAGTTACCATAAAGGAGAGTTTTATTAGTGGAGGGTGGTGTGTTGGTGTGGATCCTTGGATTAGTCACCTCTTGTGAGGTGGATACCAAGTAAACCAACCGTGTTAGCGTTGTGTGATTGTTTGTGTATTTTCCGCTGCCATATCTTTGAAGAAACAAGCAACGCCGAGCACCGAGCGAACACGACGAGCTATTCACCCCCCTCTAGCTACTCTTGGTCCTAACAAGATAATGTCAGTGTCGAATTAATTCGACAAGGGATCTTCGATGTTAATCCTCTCACGTTTAAGTCAGACATTAAAATAGTAGAAAAGATAACAAATAATTATAATAATAACATGAGCTCTAGCACAAATAATACATATTTTCATCGGTGCATGAACCCACCCCTTTATATAGTGCTCCAGTGTGGATGTACACATTTTCCTAACTGCCCCTATGAAAAGATATATCAGGAAAGTATCTTTGACATCTACTAGAAAAGTTACTTTTAATGATGAAAATTAACGACGATATCAAATACCGTCGTTATTGGTGGTTCAATAACGACCAGATTTTGTGCCCGTCGTTGATGTATATGTATTAACCACGATATTTTCTCCCATCGTTGGTGTTTTATCATTAACGATGGTATTTTTTGTTTCGATCATTAATATCATGCTTTTAACGACGGGATTTTCGCTCGTCGCTATTGTAAAATTTTAATCATGATTTTTTTTTTCTCGTGAAAAAATGTTACTTTTTTGATGTTTTTTATTGAACTAGAAATTTAAGCTATTTTTTTTTTAATGGGCTGAAGCCTAAATTTTTTAAAACATAAAAACATGATTTAAAATAAATAAATAAAAATAAATCTAGTGCACTAAAATAAAAATAAAAAAATAAATAAATATATCAATTTTAAAATTAGTGATCATTTACCTCTCACTTTTAAATCATTCAAACAGGGAAATTTTGAAAAAAAGAAAATTGAGGAGTTTGAATTTAGAAATTTGAATACATAAAGGCTTTATTCGGTCAATATTGAGCATTAAATTTTTTTAATATATGTACATATCTATTAGGTTGCTCTAATCAATTTCTTTTTTCCTTTCCCTCAAATTTGCTCTTTTTCGTAACCGAGCCTCTTCACTCGAACACGAGGCCGCCCGGGCGACTTCACATGGCGATAAGGACGGTTACGGCGGCAAGGACGTTCGCGGCCACTTCAAAGCCTCCAGTGCTCAACATCTCCACCTTCTCCAAGATCGAAAGCGACCAAAACAAGTTGTTTTTTTTTCCCCAAATCGCATTACAGAATCTAGGTTTTTAAATCCTAATTTTTTTTTTCACTGATTCACAATGGTTGCAATACTTGAGATGAGGTTAGGATCTAGGGTTTTGTTCTTATTGCATAGGGTTTCTTTTCAACTGTCAAAGATGAGGCTATCTTTTTCAAATCTGTCACCACAATACCACAAGAAGGTAACTCTACTCTAACAGCCTTATGTGAGGTTTATTTGTTTATTCAAGAGAAGATTTGATAGCTATCTTCCACATCTGTTGTGTTGTGAATGTTAGAAATGGAGCAACCGAGTAACTAGCATGACATCTTCACTTTCTGATTTGTTGATTGATATTGCCTTTTGACTCTCAAGTTTATATTATTAATTATGGTCTCGCAAAGAAGTACAGGCATTTCCAAACTCATAAGCACATACCTTATAGGTAATGAAAACTTGATCTTGATATAATAATTCGGTGTTTTTTTTACTTCATAGCACGTTTGGCAAATTCTTCTTTGAGGTTGATGTTTCAATAGTGACAAGTATGCAGAATCTTAGATGAATTTGTATTGTTTCTCTTAGTTTATAATTTATTATTTTTTATAAGTTTCTTCAAGTCCATACTAGCCACTGTTTGTGAGACTTTTCAACCCCTAAAAATTAATCTGTACTATATATGCTTTTTTATGAGCAGCTTGACAGGAAAGGTAAAGAGTGAAACGGAGGGTGAAAATAAAATTTGAGATGTTTGCACAGTTTTATTTCTGAATCAAGATTATTTGATCAATTTCAGGGTTTTTGTCATTTCTGAAAGGAAATGATTTCTTTTGGGGGTTGAGTTATAGTAAACAATCAATTAAGCATAACACTTTAGGATCTTTGGTGACTAACAAGAAATGTACAAACTAAATTGAGTAGAGAATTTTGTCTTTTCCTAAGCAAGTTTTGTTTTATGACTATAAATTGACTTTTCTTTGGAATCTTTTTCTTGTTTTTATTTACTCCATCCAGCCTAACAAATTTTGTTATATTTTACATCTTCCTACCATGGGATTTTGTTGAATTGTTTTATAGGCAATGTGTTTTTGGTTTCATATAGTGTATCCATTTATAGGGAGAATAAGAATCGTACAGGAACTGCAAGCTATGCCAGTGTTAATACACATATATTGATTGGTGAGTTCTTGATCCTTAAATATTAATGTAAATATTATGTACTTGACATTGTTCATTTGTATTTATTAATACATGATTGTTTACCTACAGAGCAAAGCCAAAGATGATTTAGAATCTCTGGGTTACGTTCTTATGTATTTTTTAAGTGGAAGGTTAACATCTGTCCATCTACTGTCTTTCTTTTCATTTTTGTTTCAATTGGATAATTAATATGATATCTCTGGTGGTTTTATTTTGCTTCAGCCTTCTTTGGAAAGAGCTTAAAGCTATCAGTAAAAAGCAAAAGTATGACAAAATTAGTGAGAAGAAAGTGCTTACCCCTTTGAGGTAATTCAAAATCCTTCTTTTACATACTTGAGAAAAATTTAGTCAGCCACTTTTATTTTTATTTCAATTTGCATAATGATTGTGAGAGAGTTTGAATTTTGATGATGTAAACCAGGCACTTTGTAAATCATATCCTTCAGAATTTACAGATTATTTCCACTACGGTTGATTCTTGAGTTTTGAGGACAAGCCGGATTATTCATACTTTAGGAGGCTATTCCGTGAGCTATTTATTCGAGAAGGTTAGCAAAATTACAATTATTGTCTATTGTTCTTATTCTTTTTTGCTGAATTAACATTCCACTTTATACTCTGTCCATGTTAATGTGGTATACAAATTTGGTCCTTAAGAATTCTAAGTTCTAACACTCTTTTTTTTTTTGTATATTTATTATAGGTATGGGAGAGTTGAAGCGAAATAGACTTGGAGCTTTTGAGGACTACAACATTTTGCATATGAAGACTTTAAAGAAATGAATACTTAGCTTTTTGATGTAAATAGATGTTAATTTTACTAGACATTTGATATCTAGTTTAATGATGTGTAGAAACAATTATCATAAATTAATGATATTTTAATATATATGGTGGTTTAATTTTTAATATATTGTGTTTTAATTTTTATTAGTATTC
This sequence comes from Zingiber officinale, assembly GCF_018446385.1. Classification (NCBI taxonomy): domain Eukaryota; kingdom Viridiplantae; phylum Streptophyta; class Magnoliopsida; order Zingiberales; family Zingiberaceae; genus Zingiber; species Zingiber officinale. The sequence continues at coordinate 119,257,833 of NC_055986.1, read as the reverse complement.
ATTAATATATTTATTAAAAATATATACATTTTGACATGTCTGAATTAATGTTAATGGTATACTAAATTATTGTTAAACGGTATACTAAATTGTTGTTAAACGATAAAATGATATTAAATTATTAATAATGGTACATAAATCGTCGTTGTTATTAATAGCGGTATATATTATCGTCGTTATTGTCATTAATGATGATATCTAAACCTGATGTTATTATCACCAACGACGGTAGTGTATACCGTCATTAAGAGCTATTAACGATGGTAGTGTATACCGTCGTTAAAAGTTATTAACGACGGTATTTTGTTTCCCGTCGCTAATTAATTCCCGACGGGTACTTTTAGCTACAACTTCCTACAGTATTTAATACCGTCGTTAATGAGCTTTAACGACGGGAATTGGCCCTTTAATGACGGGAAATCCCGTCGTTAAAGGGCCTTTTTTTAGTAGTGGTAATTAACAGGATGTACAAATCCTTGACATGATAATAGAAGCTTCCGTGGTACGATTTATCCGTTGGTCATGTCCCTTTGTCAGCGGCACTGATCCTAGAACGATAGGATGAGATATGGAAGGGGTCCCACTGCTTAGCCGAGCAAGGAAGTTGCTCAGCCAGGATTTCCCACCCGGTTGCTTAAGGTTGTTCTTCTCCGTGGTCGCTCGACTCAGTAAGTCATCCCTTGCCTGGCCAGATACGCGGTCCGGTCGAACTAGCATTCACTTGGTTATAGTTGTGAGCATCTGATGTCCTTTCTATAGTCGTCCCGACTGGACGAGCAATCTGCTCCGATGAACCTCCGGGTCAATCAGACCCTTTAAGTCCGCTCGATTCATTGGCATCCGCTTGGGTGACTTTGATGAGCCAGCGATTTCCTGCCTTTGACCACCTTGACTTTAATCTCTATGTCGATTGTTGTTCCCGCTTATGATTCATACTTGGTGAGCTCCCTTTACCATCGCATCATTATTCATCCCAACCGATTCAATATCATCAATCCTACGGTAAGATACATAAAAGTAAATTATGGAAGATATTTTATCCTAGCACAGCGTTCCTTTGTATGGAGAAGTTAGGCACCAACGAGATATCTGCACCCGTTAAGAATTGTCTCTAAGATTTATTAAAATAAATACTAATGCAAGTATCAATTACGTCAATATGTAAGTACAACTATAAGATATAATTAGAACAAGAAGGTGCCACTTTAATGATCCTTTGAGAGGGATCCATATTATGTGGAACGGGATAAATTATGAAAATGATTTATCCTCATACAGTAATCTTTTGTAGGAAGAAGAGCAAATATTTTACATTGGTTAAAAATTGACTTCAAAATTGATTAGAATAATCACAGTGTAAATATCAAGAGTAAATTTGTTATGCCACTCAATTGGCACATGATGTACCATTTATTGTTTTTTCCCTGTGAATTATTCACCTAGCATGCATAAGATATCATGTGCTTAGGCAGTTGTGCGGTACGAATCATGCATCAGCACGAACATAGCAGATATGTGTGAAATAAAAAATTGCGAATTATATACAGGAAGATAATTAATTACACATGCAATTTTACTCTAATTATCAAATTTAACATGTTCGAAAGTGGGAACACATCAAAAGCAGGTAAACAATTCTACATGAATCCTGGATTTTCCTTATTTATTGTTTGTAGATGGATAGAATTTTGAAGAAGTCAAATGTTGTTTTCAAAATTTAAAGTGGAATGAAAATTTTAAGTACTTATAATTCTTTTTGAATAAACATGACCTCGAAAAACAGGTTCTGCAAATCATGATCTGGTAAAGAATCCACCAAGAAATTCATCTGATAATGGATAACTGAATAATTAGAGTTTTCTCACCCCTTCATCTGATTCTATCTCAAATCGTGCAAGATAATATACTGAATAGATAGTTTTAATATTGATAAAACTTTGAACTGGAAGTAGGTGACATTGAATAATTTTATGTGTCAAAAAAAAAAAAAATAGAGGGAAGAAAATATTAACAACTAGATTAGGGAGGGATCCTTGATATATGCACTCCGATGTTTAAATTAGACAAGTAGTCGAGACGAAATAGAAGATGATGAATAGTAAAAAATAAATAGTAGACTATTAGTGTGTAATATTGAGTACATGTATTTTTAGGAGGAAACTCTTTATATAATATTTAGTTTTTCTGTATGCATGAATATCGATGTCTTTCTGTAGCACATCATTAACGGCGTGCAGTTAGAGCATGTCATTAATAATAGTTTTTATGGCGTGCCTAATTATGTGTCCTGTGGATAGTGTAATATTTATACAAACGACGACGTGCAGAAAAAGTACACTGTCAATAAATTTTTCTACAGCATTAAAATGCGCTGTTAAAATTTAATATTAACGGCGTACATAATGCATTGTTAATATTATTATAATTATATAAATAACGGTGTAAACAATAAATATTATTTATTAAAATAAAATATTAACAGCAACATACTTTTGTACGTTGTAAATAATTTGTTAAAGATTGTATGAATTCTTTCCGCCCACATATCCTTTGCCTTTCAAAAAAAAAAAAAACCAAATTCTTTCTCCTCAAATTCTTTCCGTCGAATTTTTCTGCAACCCCTCTCTGCCGCAAACCCTCTCTACCCGCAAACCTCTGCCAATTGACTACGAGGAAGAGGATGCGCACTGTAGCTTCCATCGGTGCCCACAGTGAAGTTAAACTCCCTCTCCACCTCCTCCCCTCTTCTCTCCCGACGCATCCTCTTCCTCGTCATCTGTAACAACAGCGAACTCAAGGTCGAAGAAAGACCCCTCGTCATCCGCTATCGTTGTCCTCCTCCTTCTTGTTATGAGCATAGGACGAAGGCTACGATGGTGGAGCCGGCGCCGGTCGGGTTAAAGGCAGGGGAAGAGGCCTCGCCCCTTCGCTGTCTTCCTCTTCCCCGACGTCAGGGATCTCTCCCTCTTCTCCACCGAGGGGGTTCCCTTGTCCTCCGTCCACCTCGTCGTGTTCGACGACACATGGAGGCAAGCCAAGAAGATGGTGGCAGCGAGCGCGTCGTTCCTCGAGTGATTTGTTGTTAGGGTTTCACTAGGAAAATGTGATCGACTGGTGGAGAGACCGAGCACGTTCGAATCAGAGCTGATGCTTAGGGGTTGTGTGAGCACAATGGAGGTAGTGGTGAGCATGTTGTGAGTGATGGAGCCGAGTGGAAAGGGGTGAAGGTGGAGGGCATGTTGTTGTTGCTGAGAGCCATGGTGGGCTTCCAGGCGCTCCACCTAAAGCCGACGAAGCCTCGCACCAAACTGAAGAAAAAGAAGGAAATCATTGTAGAAATGTTGGCAGCTAGAAAGTCAAATGAGAAGAAGGGAGCTGTCGAGGAACACAATCTGGTACAATTCTACGCTCCAACCTGTTTGTTGTTATTAGTCTTAGAAAGAGCAATATTATTTAACCTGTTTGTTGTTCTGAAAGAGAATTAGTTGTTTAATAACCTGTTTGTTGTTTAAAAGCCTTTCCGTTTTGAAGCTATTACTGAAATTGAATTGTACAAATTTGCCCCTTGGGATCTCCCAGGCAAATCTCACTTGCATAACAAAGACCTTGAGTGGTACTTCTTCTGTGCTAGAGATAGAAAATATCCTAATGGCTCTAGAGCAAATCGCACAACTGGAAATGGCTACTGGAAAGGATAAAGATGTTGTTCACAACTCTTCTACTATTGGGATGAGGAAATCTTTGGTTTTTCATGTAGAAAAGCTTCCAAAAGGCAGCAGAACTGACTGGATGATGTATGAGTACAGACAAGAAAGCAAGGAGCTGGTTGATGCTGGATTCTTTTAGGATGCATATGTTGTCTGCAAAATCTTCCAGAAAAGTGGTTCAGGTCCTAAAATTGGGGAGCAATATGGTTGCACCTTTTAACGAAGAGGATTATGATGATGACACAACTACTGAAGATTTTTTTCCTCTTGGTCCAGAATCCTTAGATTGTCAGACTACTTTGTTCAATCCTATCACTGAGCAAGCTATGACCTCTGCTGTCATTGAGACATCTTCCAACCATGATCTTCTTGAATTTGATGGAATATTGCTGGATGAATTTTTAGAGTTTCTTAATAACTCTCCACCTAGAGAGAATGCTCATCATGAGGTCCCTAATTCAGTTGTTCCCAATAAAACTGTGAATGAAACCTCTTCCATAGATCTTGAGGAAATCTCTACTGAATTAGAAAATATATATTCTCATGAGCCGAATTCTAACAACAAGGTGTCTGGAGACAAGCTCGAGGGAACTGCTTTATCTTCTATGCTATTAGAACTTGAAAATGACTAGTATCAGAGCTCACTGATTTTTGGTTTACCGAGGATAACAGTCCATATCAATCTACCATGCTGATTGATGCATTAACTTCCATGAATAATAATCTGGTTCCCATGCCTGATTCAGTCCCTTGCTTTTCTAATGATGGCAGTACTTCAATGCATTATGCTTCTTATGCAGGAGCTGAAATTACCAATGTACAACCTACAATTACTGTACAGACAGAAGATGTTGGAAGATTTGCCTATCACCCAGATGCTCTTGAATTTGAATCTCTTCTAGCCAGTTTCACCAACCCTTTTCTTTGATACCATGTCAGATAGACAGATTAAGATTTTCCAGAACTCTTGAAGAATAAACTGCTCAGATACCTCTGCTGAAATCGAGTTGGCCTTCTTGATTCTCAACCTAAATCTACACTCTACATGGCAAAATTTGGTTCATTGAAATGTATTCAAGTTTTCATGCTGGTCGTATGCCTTCTATGCTTGTTGTATAGCCAAGTAAGAATCCTTGAAAGATGCCACTGTGTAAAGCAACTTGATATTGCAACCGGAGTATTGGATGTGCTCCTTACCAGAAAATATGATATCCAGATGAAAGCTTCCGTTGCCCTATAGATTCATCTAAATATTGTACCACCTACGCGCAACAGGATCACAACCAAACATAGACGATCTTATCTGTTGCTAAGTCTATTGGCTCAGCATGCACACTACACCTTTCATAACTGATCAGTCCTAGGGTTCTTTACTACTATACACCATTAGTTTCTACACTTGCCTGGCAAGAGAACCAATAGATGAAATGTCAACTTATGTATTGATCTATAATCGAATTCTAAAATAATATATTTATCTCTTGATTAGCTCAAAAAACAAAAGATGGAAGTCTTGAGAATGATATGAACACTTGTGGCCAGTGGAACACGGTTGGATGCATATTAGATTAAAATAGTGTTAGAACATTATTGATAGTGAAATATTTGATTGTTAGCGATTCATGATTTTTGTAGTTGATTTAGAGAATTGTATGAGTTTGTGAAATGATTATTATATGAATAAAAATTATCTATTCACATTTTATAATTTTTTATTTATATTTTAAGTGATAGATGAATTGTGATAATATCTAAATTTAAAATTTGAATTGTATATTTTAAATAAATATTAGTGGTAATTGTATGATATTTTAACTGCAGCATGCATCGTGCGTTGTGAATGTTATTAATCGTAGCGCACGGTGCACACTACAACTGCTCTTAATTGCAGCGCACAGTGCGCGCTGCGACTGCTCTTAACCGCAGCGCGCAGTGCACGCTGCGACTGCTCTTAATCGCAACGCACTGTGCGCTGCGAGTGCTCTTATCCGCAGCGCGCAGTGCACACTGCGACTGCTCTTAACCGCAGCGCGCGGTGCACGCTGTCAATGTCTTATGACTTTCAACAGCTTGTAGTTGTGCAGCATGCGATGCGCGCTGCAGATAGCATATCTGTGCGTTGCGGAAAGTCAAATTTGTTGTAGCGCACCTTTTTGAAAATATTCCCACCACTTGTATGCTTTGCAAGGTAAAAGCTTCCATCGTAGAGATTGCACATGGAGTATTCCCTTGATTGTCTGACAATCATTACACAAAACACCAAAAAAGAATATTAGGTTATTGGGTAGATTGACCATTAATATGATTTGATGGTAGGCTGATTGAGTTCCCTTTTACCTTGTCCACCTTGTCGTCCATTGGTTATTTGATCTTTTAACAGTAGGTTGAGATGACTGCATAGAACTCGTTCATCCTCGATCGACCCAAAAATCACATTGTATGTGGAGGACGTGCCCATCACAATAAAGGTCGATCAACGGGTCCTCATTAGGGGCTCCTCCCCCAGAGAGATGACAAATTTGATCTATCTGATCAGTTGCACTTCGTTACCTTTGAATCCGTACCAAGGTGTCACCATGGGCTGAAGTTCACTCCTCTCGATCTGCAACTGATGGAATGCCTTCTTGAAGATAATATTAATAGAACTATCTGTATCAACAAAAGCCCGATATATATTATAATTGACTATAACAACTTTAATGATCAAGACATCTTCATGGGGCACTTTCACCCCTTCTAAGTTATTGGTGCCGAAATTGATCTCTGCCCCTGTTCTTTGTCTCGGTTGCACCCCACCACGTGGATCTCCATTCGGTGCGCATGCGACTCCCTGGCTTTGTTGGAGTCTCCGTCAGTCGGGTCGCTTGCTATCATGCCTATGTCTCCCCGCGTGGCATTGCTGCGGTTTTCTTCTTGCCGAGTCGGGGGGCACTTAGGTTGAGTTTGAGCGAGGGTTGGGGCCCTGCCTTCTTGATGTTGCGGTCTCTATTGTGGCCTCTATTGGGGTCGATCGACATGTGCGCTGCCTACCTTCGGAGGACCATTTAGTCTCTAGTAGCGCTTATTATCTTGAGGGGGAGGTCAATGTTGAAATTCCTAATCAGCTTCCCGGTGCATCTCCTGGTTATACTGATAGTACTCTTGGATATTGTGAGTCGTCGACCAGTGGTAAGTGCAGAAACTAGGGACCCACAAGTGGGGTTCAACGAATGAAGTCCAGACGACCTCCACGTGTTGAATCATGTTTGGCCTCAACTCGTCCCCTCGGGGCGGTGCGATGGTTAAGACATGGGGTGTTGCCACATGAGGTCTTGGGGTCGAAACTCGGCGTGACCGAGCATAACCTCCCCCCCATGTCTTGGCCATTTGCACTAATGGCTAGTAGCCACCCGTGATTTACTTCCTCCGTGTTGGCCTAGGGACGGGTTGGCGGGGGCGCTGGGGGCGAGCGAATCACTTTTTTGCCACATGTTTGGCCTCAACTCGACCCCCAGTCACCCTTCCTGCCCAGCTTAACCGTGATTTACCCCCTCTGGATATCTGTGGGGTCGGACCCAGGGGGCCGCTAAGGTGGCGGTTCCACCTTTTGCAATGTTTGGCCTCAACTCATGAGCATGCGACTGAGGACCTGATTGGGGTCCTTTGTACGAAGGAGGAGGGGGAGGAGCTCAGTGCTCTAAAATAGGGACAAGAGCAGGCGTATCTACCTCCTTCTTTTGGGTGAACTGTGCCTCCTCCATGTTGATGTACTTGGTCGCTCTTCCTAGTAGATGGTCGAAATACCAATGGGGCTTCTTGATCAGGGACTGGAACAAATCCCCATCTGTGAGCCCTAGGGAAAAGACACTCATCAAAATTTCTGGAGTGACCAATAGGACGTCCATGACCACTTGGTTGAATCATTTGATGTATGCCCTTAGTGCCTCCTTTGGCCCTTACTTGAGGGAAAATAAGCTTAATGTAGTCTTGTGGTATCGACGACTGCTAGCGAAGTGGTGGAGGAATGCATTACGGAAATCCTTGAAGTAGCTAATGGAGTCAGCTGGCAGCCGATTGAACTATCTCTATGCAGAGCCTAAGAGGGTAATCAGGAACACTCGACACTTAACATTATCTGTGTACTTAACATTATCTGTGTACTAGTGGAGGATAATTGCATTTTTGAACTTGAGCAGATCTTCTGGGTTGGTCTCTCCTATTACTCTTCGATCGCTAAGAGTCGAAAATGATTTGGCAGCTTATCCTAAAGCAAGCTCCACTAATGTTAACAAGATGGATTAACTTGGTATACACCTCAAACGAGGTGACTAATCCAAGGATCTAGCCCTCTTTCACAGATCCACTATGAAAGTGGTCCTTCTTGCAAATAATCCGGAGGCGGAGAAGTTTCGAACAACCTCACACACAAAGAAGATACAAGAAGAGAAATATACAAACAAATACAAATGAAATCTTATAAGATTTACAATGATGAAATCATAGCTTACTCTCTTCTTGCTTGTAGACACCTCTTGATCAACTTAAAAGTGTAGCAACACTTCTTTCTAAGTCTCCAAGAACTGGTGTGTGTTGGTGCAATATCCCTTAGGTCAAGGTTGACTGGGTTGACCAAGCTTGAGTCTTGGTCATAGTTTCGATGTTTGACAATACATGTAGACACATGGACAATGCAGGTGCAGTTGTTTATGTGGGGAGACTCTGATCAGGGACTGATCAGTGTGATTGAAGAAGAGTCAAGTAGGTCAAGGATGACCGGATACTTGACTGGGAAGTGTAGGATCGAAAAGAATTTAGATATCTCCACAATTGCATGATATTGTCCACTTTGGGCCTAAGCCCTCATGGTTTTGCTCTTGGGCTCTCCCCAAAAGGCCTCATGCCAATGGAGATATCTTTTCTTTTATAAACCCATGATCTTTCCCATGTGTTTCCAATATGGGACTATGTTTGCAACCTTGCAACCCCAACAATCCCCCCTCAATCAAAGGACCATAGGCTTCCCACGTCCGATCCTCGACCCACCAGGTCTTCCTGCCCCTCGGTCTACCCGACCTACTAGGACTTCCCCCCACCTACTAGGACTTCCTTGCCTAGCCATGACTAGGACTTCCCTTGGTCCAGCCTACTAGGACTTTCCTTGCCTAGCTCCTCACCATTCCTAGTGTGTGGTCCTCTTGATCCGAACATGGAGCCCCACTTTCTTTGTTCGAGGTCGATATTGTACTCACATGGTTCAATCGGACCATAGCTCTTGTGCACAGTCGATGGTTAAACCTTACAGCGAACCTGACTCTGATACCACTTGTAGGATCGAAAAGAATTTAGATATCTCCACAATTGCATGATATTGTCCACTTTGGGCCTAAGCCCTCATGGTTTTGCTCTTGGGCTCTCCCCAAAAGGCCTCATGCCAATGGAGATATCTTTTCTTTTATAAACCCATGATCTTTCCCATGTGTTTCCAATATGGGACTATGTTTGCAACCTTGCAACCCCAACAGGAAGACCTAACTAGGAAGTTAGGCAGAAGAAGGAAAGTCCTAGTGAGTGAAGCTAGGCAAAATGGAAGTCCTAGTGAGTGAAGCTAGGCAGATGGAAAACCCTAGTGAGTGAAGCTAGGTGAAAGTCCTGGTGAGTGAAGCCAGGCAAGGGAAAATCCAGATGGATCAAGGATGATCGGACATCTGGTGTTGGGAAGTCCAAGTAGGTCAAAGGATTGACTGGATACTTGGCACGAGGAAATACAGATAGGTCAAAGGGATTGACCAGACATCTGATGGAAGTCCAAGTAGGTCAAGGGAGTGACCAGATACTTGGCATGAATAGGGAAGTCCAAGTAGGTCAAAGGATTGACTGAATACTTAGCACGAGGAAATCCAGTTGGGTCAAGGTTGACCAGACATCTGGTGGAAGTCCAGGTAGGTCAAGGGAGTGACCGGATACTTGGCACGAAGGGAAAAGTCCAAGTGGGTCAAAGGGATTGACTGGACACTTGGTGAGGGAGTCATAGCAGGTCAAGGGAGTGACCAGATGCTAGGCATGATGTACCAACAGGTCAAGGTTGACCGGATGTTGGTTTGGGAGGTTTGGGACTTGGTTTTGGGCAAAAACAAGTCTTTGGATCGATCGATGGATCGATCCGGACCTTTCAAATCAGAAGCTCGGATCGATCGGTGGATCGATTCAGAAGTCCCAATCGATCGGTGGATCGATTGGGGCTTTTCCACGATAAGGGCTGGATCGATCCGTGGATCGATCCGAGGCGTATAGCACAGAGGCGCTGCGGATCGATCCGTGGATCGATCAAGCCTCCCGATCGATTAGGAACATTCGAATCGATCGGGATCCGGCCGTTGCGTCGGGTTTATAGCCGTTGACATGTGATTCCTTCGGTACCGCTTCACTCCAGATCTCTCGCCAGCTCCTCCACAGCACTCACAAAGCTCAGATCGCCAGTTCTTGAAGGATCTTGGAAGTTCTCCAAGTCAAGAGGCGGATCAAAGCCAAGAAGAGAAGCTAGGGTTATGGTTTATACTCATTGTAAGCTTGTAAGCTTGTATTTCTTGTATCCTTTCCCTCTCTTCTTGTATTGAGTCTTGTAGGGTTTCTCCGCCCTTGGTAGTTACCATAAAGGAGAGTTTTATTAGTGGAGGGTGTGTGTGTTGGTGTGGATCCTTGGATTAGTCACCTCTTGTGAGGTGGATACCAAGTAAATCAACCGTGTTAGCGTTGTGTGATTGTTTGTGTATTTTCCGCTGCCATATCTTTGAAGAAACAAGCAACGCCGAGCACCGAGCGAACGCGACGAGCTATTCACCCCCCCCCTCTAGCTACTTTTGGTCCTAACAAGTGGTATCAGAGCAAGGCCGCTCTTCACCGGAATCATCGCCGGAAGGGTCAAGCATAACAAGAAAAGCTAGAGGGTGAAGAAGTTGAAGCAAATTCATCAAAAGTCAAAGATTTCAAGAAGCTCAACTTCAAGATGCAATTCCAAGATGGACTTGGATTTGACACAAGGGTGGCTCCACCGTACACTTCCACGAGCTTCGATTCTTGAAAATGAAGAATCGAAAACTTTCTTATGATGGAGATAGAGCAATGGTTTGCTCTAATGGAAGGCTTCAAGACTCCAAGAAATTCAAAGGGCAAAGTTCTCAAGAGGAGCAAGTGGAGCCAAGAGCAAGTCCAAAGGTGCGAGGCAAATGACAAAGTGACCAAGCTTTTGGTCAATTTATTGTCAAGCATCATCCTTTGCAAAATTGGAGAATTTGAAGATGCAAAGGAATTATGGAGCAAATTGGCCAAGCTTCATGAAGAGATCCCCTCCACTGTACAAGAGCAAGAAGTATCCAGAGAGGGTGACTCTTTGGAGCAAGACCAAGAGGAGGACTCCGAGGTTGAGAGATGCTCAACCTCCGAAGAATAGGAAATCCAAGAAGCTTCATCCTCAAGGGAATGCAACGAAGGGAACTAGGAGGGAGCATACTCCTTGTTTCATATTCAAGATGATGAAGCCTCCACCTCTAGGATTGAGGGGGAGCAATCCTTGGTGACACCGGATCAAGAAGAAGGAGAAGTTTCTACATCCGGGTCAAGAGACGAAGAGGAGGAAGAAGATTCTACCTCCACAAGTCAAGAAAAATCAAATGGAGGAGAATCAAGGTCCGATCAAGAGGAAGCTTCTACCTCCGGATCCAAAGGAAAAGATGCCACCCCTACAAGCAAAGGTATAAATATTTCAATTAATAATAAAAATCATATTATATGTTTTGAGTGTAGGGAACATGGGCACTACAAGAGCAAGTGCCCTAAACTGGCCAAGAAGAAGGGCCAAGTGGCACAAAAGGGCAAGGTGAAGCCCAAGGAGACCACCCCTGGGACAAAGAAGAGCAAAGAGCACATTGTGTGCTTCTTGTGTCAACAAAAAGGACATTATCGAAGTCAATGCCTCAAGGGGAAGAAGATGGTCAAGGCTCATGAAGGAAGCTCAATTCAAGGGGGAGCCTCCAAGGTAAAAAGAAAGGTAACTTTTATTGAGCCTACCCCTTTAAATTATGGTAAAAAGCATGATAGTTCTAACTTATATCATTTTAATGCTATTTACCATGAAAATCGGAAGCATGATAGCGTTAAGGAAAAACATATAGCTTTTCATGCTAAAACCACTACACCTAGGGCTAGGAATGTGGGCAAAAGTCTAGGCAAGAACTCTAAGGATTCTAGTTACAAGCCTAGAAACAAAAATGCTCATGGATCAAATGGAGAAACAAAAACTAAGGACTTAGTGATGGAAAATCAAGTCTTGAGGTCAAGACTTGACAAATTAGAAAAGACCCTAAAACGAATGGAAAATATCCTAAAAGGGCAAAACGAGCATAGCCTAGATCTAGGAGCACAAAAGCCATCCAATGGCCATAGAGGTTTGAGATACAAACCCAAAGCAAAAAGGGATGTGCCTAGTTATCATAGGGTTCCATATAGCTATGGAACAAACCCTAAGTCTAGAGGTCAAGTCAAAGATACAAGGGAAGATATCCCTAGAAGTATCTTTGCAATCAAAGTGACTAAGACTTCTAAGAAGTCTAAGAAAGTCACTAACAAAGTCACAAGGGAGGCTATCCCTAGAGTTGACCTAGAAAATGTGACCAAGGCTTCTAAGAAGCCCAACAAGGTCACTAGGAAGGTATCTAGGGAAGTTATTCCTAGTGAGTACCTAGAGCATCCAAGGAGCACCAATAGGTGTTGGGTTCCTAGGAGCATTTTCTCTATCCCATAAATGGGTTAGAGAGTGTCAACTCTGATTAGAAGGGTAGTTAACCCAACTTTGAGGAAATTGACACTCAAGGAGCATTTTCAAGGTTTTGTTAACCTTTGAAAATGAAATGGAATTATTATTTACTCCTTGAAAGAGTAAAATGTGCCTAATGGTGGAAGAATTGATGTTAATCTTAAATGGCACATATTGGGAAATTCATAAGAACTACCAAGTTGGGATTTTGGTATGTTCTTAGGAAATTTAAGGCGATCCGGGCCTTAATTTAAAGGTGCTACTCTTGTGGAAAAATGAAATATACCAACATTTGAGGAATGCTTATTTTCAATTGGCATGCATTAATCAAGGGAATTAGAAATGCCAATTTAGGCTTTGGCATTTTCATGAAGCACTTTAGGGCAATCTAGGTTTAAGTTGTAAGTTTAGCTAAGATTTTAAGGATACTTAGATAGTCAATCTAGGTATATTTTATTTATGCTAAATCTTGCCATGATTGTTTGCCCATCATATGCCATGACATCATGTCTATTTTTGCATTCATGTTTTATTATGCAAAATCCAAAAATACCATGTCATGACATTCATACATCATGTAGTTATAAGAATCTTTCTTTTGAAAGTTATTTTATTTTGATGTATGCCATAACATTATCATGCATTAGTTTAATTCCTTGTAATTAAGGATAAATGGCATTTAACAACACTTATTAACAAGTGACATCCTAGGTGGATGTCTAATATCTTTAAAATGCCTAGATAGATATGCATGATCCCTAGATTAGGGCAAAAACCAAAATCTACATCTCACAAAGACTATAAGGTGACTTGTATGTGCTTTAGTGCACATTAGATACAAGTGAGATGTTAGGATGATGAACAAAGCTCAAGATGTTGATTTAGTGCATTCTTTTGAGTTTTTAGATTCATCAAAACACATAGTTATGTGTTTTCCCATCATTGGGAAAGCTAATGTACAAGTCATGTGCATTATGCCCAAGGAACATGATGGGATATTGGTTTTGAAAATGTTTTTTAAATGCTTTTGGAAAACCTTGGTGAAGGCTATCTTTTGATAGTAATCACCATTGAATAGTTAGACACAAACTTGAAGAAAACACTAAAGTTTTTGTAAGTTCTCAAGTTTGTGTCAATCTTTGAAAATTTAATGTATTTTCATAAAAAACTATTTTTCCATGATTAAGTATGCCCTAAATAATGTCTACACGAAATTTCATGATTTTTGGATCTTTGTAGAATTTTCTAGGGGTTTCTGAAGTTGACTGAAATGGAATTTCAGCAACTATCAGAGCTCCGATCGATCCATGGATCGATTGGAGTTCCTGAATCGATCCGTGGATCGATTCAGAAGGCAAGTCTCCCACGAGCAGAAGCTCGCTGGATCGATCAGCCGATCGATCCAGGTAGTCTGAATCGATCAGTGGATCGATTCAGAGAGGTTCAATCGATTGGAACCCAACTCCAATCGATTCAAGTTGCTGATTTTGGCTGGGAAGGCCTGATTTCAGCATCTTTGAACCATGTTTAGTCTAGGTAACCATTCCTAACCCCTCAAAATACATTTGTATACATAAAAAGGGTGTTTTCATGTGGAAAACAAGGATGGATTGGTTAAGGAAGGCTAAGTTGAAGTTTAGGTTGAGGTTTGTTTCAAATTTTGAATGTTTGAACCTCAAAACTTCTCAATTTGGGTTTCCTAAAGGTTTAGGGATTCCAAGTCATTGTTGGTGCAATGACAGAAGTTGCCACCATGTCTTTAGGGGGAGGGACTCTTTAAAGGCATGAAAATTACTTTTCATAAACCTTGGACGGTAGTTAACCTTCCGTTGAGAAAATGCTCATGGATGAGTGTTTGAACTTGATATGGGGAGTGGATATCCTCAGTATTTCAAGTGATCTCAAGTAGTTGAAAAATGCTCAAGGTTGGGCATTTGTCTACATTAAGGAAGAAATTAGTAGGAAGAATGAAGGGTATGAGACCTTCATTATCGTATTGCTCACAACAAGTGAAGTTGTGAACATTGAGGGGCAACTCTTCAGGGGGAGAGTTTTCAACAATGGATTTGTTGAAGTGTGCCCAAAATTGAGGCACGGGTTAATGTGTGCTCAAGGATGGGTTGATGTGTGCCAATAGGGGGAGAATGTGTGGTTTAAGTTAGGCCTTCATTACCTATGGGGGAGGACATAGGGAGAGAATGAAGGGAACCAACATTCATACTTTGGCATGAATGGAGTTAAGGCTATGGGATTAGCTTATCTCAGAATGGTCCAAACTTAAAGGTATTGTCAAACATCAAAAAGTGGGAGATTGTTGGTGCAATATCCCTTAGGTCAAGGTTGACTGGGTTGACCAAGCTTGAGTCTTGGTCATAGTTTCGATGTTTGACAATACATGTAGACACATGGACAATGCAGGTGCAGTTGTTTATGTGGAGAGACTCTGATCAGGGACTGATCAGTGTGATTGAAGAAGAGTCAAGTAGGTCAAGGATGACCGGATACTTGACTGGGAAGACCTAACTAGGAAGTTAGGCAGAAGAAGGAAAGTCCTAGTGAGTGAAGCTAGGTAAAATGTAAGTCCTAGTGAGTGAAGCTAGGCAGATGGAAAACCCTAGTGAGTGAAGCTAGGTGAAAGTCCTGGTGAGTGAAGCTAGGTGAAAGTCCTGGTGAGTGAAGCCAGGTGAAAGCCCTAGTGAGTGAAGCTAGGCAGATGGAAAACCCTAGTGAGTGAAGCTAGGTGAAAGTCCTGGTGAGTGAAGCCAGGCAAGGGAAAATCCAGATGGATCAAGGATGATCGGACATCTGGTGTTGGGAAGTCCAAGTAGGTCAAAGGATTGACTGGATACTTGGCACGAGGAAATACAGATAGGTCAAAGGGATTGACCAGACATCTGATGGAAGTCCAAGTAGGTCAAGGGAGTGACCAGATACTTGGCATGAATAGGGAAGTCCAAGTAGGTCAAAGGATTGACTGAATACTTGGCACAAGGAAATCCAGTTGGGTCAAGGTTGACCAGGCATCTGGTGGAAGTCCAAGTAGGTCAAGGGAGTGACCGGATACTTGGCACGAAGGGAAAAGTCCAAGTGGGTCAAAGGGATTGACCGGACACTTGGTGAGGGAGTCATAGTAGGTCAAGGGAGTGACCAGATGCTAGGCATGATGTACCAACAGGTCAAGGTTGACCGGATGTTGGTTTGGGAGGTTTGGGACTTGGTTTTGGGCAAAAACCAAGTGCTGGATCGATCAGTGGATCGATCCAGACCTTTCCCAGCGAACAGAAAGCCTCTGGATCGATTGGGACGCTGCTGCTTCACGCGATAAGCGCTGGATCGATCCGTGGATCGATCCAGGCGTTTTTCCAGAGCACAGAGGCGCTCTGGATCAATCCGTGGATCGATCCAAAGCCTCCTCGATCGATTGGGAACATTCGAATCGATCGGGATCCGACCGTTGCGTCGGGTTTATAGCCGCAGGCGAACGTTGTCTTCGTCATCGCTTCACCGATTCACTCCAGATCTCTCGCCAGCTCCTCCACAGCACTCACAAAGCTCAGATCACCAGTTCTTGAAGGATCTTGGAAGTTCTCCAAGTCAAGAGGCGGATCAAAGCCAAGAAGAGAAGCTAGGGTTAGGGTTTATACTCATTGTAAGCTTGTAAGCTTGTATTTCTTGTATCCTTTCCCTCTCTTCTTGTATTGAGTCTTGTAGGGCTTCTCCGCCCTTGGTAGTTACCATAAAGGAGAGTTTTATTAGTGGAGGGTGTGTGTGTTGGTGTGGATCCTTGGATTAGTCACCTCTTGTGAGGTGGATACCAAGTAAACCAACCGTGTTAGCGTTGTGTGATTGTTTGTGTATTTTCCGCTGTCATATCTTTGAAGAAACAAGCAACGCCGAGCACCGAGCGAACGCGACGAGCTATTCACCCCCCCTCTAGCTACTTTTGGTCCTAACAGTGTGTAGTTGTCAAGAATTTGTGTTGAGAGCTCTGATGAAACAGTGCATGAAAAATCCTTTTCTAGGGTTACCATTGGCGCCTTAATCGATTAAGAATCTCCTTAATCGATTACCACATCAACAACCTATATAACGACTATTTTTTTGAAGCTTAATCGACTACCCCAATCAATTAAGCCTTCCTAATTGATTAGTCAGATCGATTAGGAATCTTTCTATTCGCCAAGAATAAGCGATTAAGTCTCCTTGCTTAATCGCTTACTAACCATTCTGTTTCTCACATAATGGAGCTTAATTGATTAGACTAATCGATTAAACCTTACTGAATCACTTAAGGTAAGTGATTCAGTTCCCTTCTATTTCTCGCGATTCCATGCTTAAGCGATTAAGCCAAAAGCATAATCGCTTAAAAACATGGTGTAATCAATTAGCCTAATCAATTATGACGACCCTTAACTTCCAAACCTAAGTCTAGGGGTTCGTCTACCCAACATTCGATCAATCGTGACCTATTGGGATTTCACATTGCCTAGCATCTGGTCAACCTTGACCTATTGAGACTTCTCCACCAAGTGTCCAGTTAATCCTTTGATTCACTTGGATTTTTTTTCTCGTGACAAATGTCTGGTCAACCTTGCCCCACTTGGACTTATCGTACACTAGATGTGAGGTCAACTTGACCCACCTGAACTTTTCTTCCTATGCCAATTATCGGGTCAACCTTAACCCACTTGGATTTACCATCTCGTGCCAAGTGTTTGGTCCTCCATGATCTACTTGGACTTCCAAACACTAGGTGTCTGGTCAACTTTGATCCACCTGGATTCCATATATCTAGCTTCACTCACCAGGAATTTTCACCACCTGACTTCACTTATTAGGATTTTCCTCTACCTAGCTTCACTCACTAGGGTTTTTCACTGACTTCACTTACTAAGACTTCTCCTTTGTCTAGTTTCACTCACTAGGGCTTTTCACTTGGCTTCATTCACTAGGACTTTTCCTCTACCTAGATTCACTCATTAGAGTTTTTCACCTGGCTTCACTCATTAGGATTTTTCCTACTGCCTAGTTTCACTCACTAGAGATTTTCACCTGACTTTATTTATCAAGATTCATCTGCCCGACTTCACTCACTGGGACTTCCTAATTGCCTGATTTCACTCACCAGGACTTTCTAATTAAATATCCGATTAACCTTAACATACTCAACTTTTCTTCTTCTGCTAACCATCCTGTTGGTCTTGCCCTTGTCTAACCTCCAGTTAGGACTTTCCCAAGTCAAGTATCCGATCAACCTTAACCTACTTGACTTTTCTCACATTAATCTGGTCAACCTTGACCAATATCCCCAATGGACAATTGCACCTACAATCTTCATATATTGTCAAACATCAAACTCAACATAAGGACTCAAGCTTGATCCAACTTAAGCATAGTCAAACTTGGTCAACCTTGACCTAGGGACAATTACACCAACAATCTCCCCCTTTTTTATATTTGATAATACGTTTAAGTTAGGATAAACCACTAGCCTCAACTTCTTCTCATGCTAAAACATGAATGAGAGTTTCCTTCATTCTCCCCCTTAACATAAGGATTTCACTATCTCCCCCTTTGTATATAGAGAATTCCTAACTTAAACCCTACATTCTTCTCCTTTGGCATACATCAAAAAATCTTCACCTAAAGAGTTATCCACATATTGTTCACAATATCACCATGAAGGTCCCATACCATTCATTGTGCCCTAATGCTCACCCTTGACCATTAATCATTTATGACAATGAAGATTTTCCATCTTCCATTGTCTCCCATGCTCAACCTAGAGCATTCATAACAATGAAGGTTTCTAACCTTCAATTGTTTCGTTGATTTTAAAAAAATCTAAGTCATGTCTTTATGGAGTGGCTTCCGCTCAAAACATGTTCCAAGTTTTTATCATTATACCAATAATAACTTGGAGTTTCTAAACCTTTAGAAAATCTAAAATTTAAAATTTTGAGGTTTAAAATTCAACTTTGAAACTAAACCTCGTCCTAAACTCCAACGTCCTTTAATCAATCCTTTCTTGTTTCAACAAGGAAACTACTCTTAAATGCTCATAAATGAATTTCACGTTAAAGATGGTTACCACGACTAAACATGGCTTAATGAAATTAAATAAACTTATTTAAGCTTAAATCAAGGACTTAAGCGACTAGGGAAATCTCTTAATCACTTAAAACCAACCTTAATCGATTAGCACACGCTGCCAATCAATTTAGCCATATCCTAATCGATTAAGCAATCTGCTTAATCGATTCTGACCCATCATAATCGATTAAGAAATTCTCTTAATTGATTACTATATCTAATTTCTAAAATTCAATTTTATCAAAATTTCATAAATATTCAAAAAATTCTATAAAATTCTAAAAATTATGAAAATTCATGTAGACATTATTTAAGATATATTATATCAGGGAAAACTAGTTTTCTAATAAAATACATTCCATTTTTAATGATTGACATCAACAAATAGTCTTCACCAAGGGTTTTCATTTTTTTTTTTGAAATCATTTTCAAAACCCAATTTCCAACCACGATCTTTGGACTAAATACACATGACTTGTATATTTACTTTCCCCATGATTGGATAACATATAAACTATGAGTTTTGATGAAACTAAAACTCAAATGGATTCACTAAATAAACAGCTTGAGTTTTGTTCACCATCCTAGCATCTCACTTATATCTAATGTGTACTAAAATACATACAAGTTAACATATAGCCCTTGTGAGATATAAATATTGATTTTGCCTTAATCTAAGAGATCATACATAACTATCTAGGCATTTGAAATTGATCATTCACCTAGGATATCATTTGTTGATTAATGTCATTGTCCTTAATTACAAGGAATTGACATAATACATGATGAATTATGACATACATCAAATCAGTAATTTTTTTATAAAAAATTACTACTATAAGTACATGATGTATATATAACATGATAGATGATATTTTTATAAAAATATGAATGTAAACTATAATGTCATGACATATGATGGGCAACCAAAATATGACAATTTAGTATAAATAAAATACTTAGATTATTTATCTAAGTATTACTAACTAATTGCTAAATTAAAATTAATCCTAAGTTGCCCCCAACTGCCAAGACAAATGTCAAAAATCCCCAACTTGGCATTTCTTTGATTTTTTTTTTCTATTTGTGTTAATATTAATTAAGTCTAGATCTTCAAATTTTGGTACATTTTACTCTTCCAAAGAGTAAACATCAACTTCTCATTTTCAAGGTGTGATAATACCTTGAAAATGCTCTCAAAGTATCAATTTCATCAAAGTTGGGTTTGTTAGTACTCCGGGGTAGTTTTGATGTGGTCAACTAAGTTTAGTTAGGTCCTGTTGTATTTGATCCTTATGTCTAAGTGTGCAGGAGTTTAGGAACACAAGAAGTCGAGCGAAAGACTCAGCTAGCAAGAAGGATGGCACGAGAAGGGAGTAGACGGGCTCGGTGCATCCAAAGGACGAGATGCTGCGGAAGAGTATACCGGTAGACGAGAAGGATGTGCACGACAGTCTGACCAAAGTTGACGAAATTAGAGGTGGTTAACCCTAATTAGTTGTCACTAAGTGCTCAAGGTTTTCTTTGTGTCCAAGAGGTCTTGGTTGGATTTGTGGTGAGGTTTCTCCACCTACAAGGACAATTGAGATAACAGAGTTTGCCGGAGGCTAATCCACTGAAGGATTGAGGGATCGTCCACCTTACGGACAATCGTGGAGTAGGAGCCCTAATTTCCGAACCACGTTAAAGGAAACGTGTTAGCGATTTACATTTCTTTCTTAGTATTTAACTTCCGTATTCATATTAGTATTGTATTTTGCTGTGCACTAACGAATACGTAGGAAAACATCGAGTTGGGGGAACCGTCTATCCAACCCCCCTTCTAGTCGGCCATACGATCCCCAACATGTTGAACTCCCAAGTTTTTAGGTGGGCTGCTTTCCTTGTCTCTAACTGTTCATCCTCCCCTGCTTGATAAGCTGCTAGTTTTGCCTGGAAAGCTGTCAGTTCGACTGAAAGTCTTGCCAGCACAAATTTAGAGACAGTTAGGGCAACTTGGGTAGCCTCTAATTCAGTCTGCAAGGACTCTAACCCAGCTTTTTGGGCATCCAGATCTTGTCATTGTTCGGACATCAGTTGTGTTTTGGTTGTCAACTTAGACTCTTTAGCCTCCATCTCTAAAGCATGAGTGGCTTTCAACTCCTCCAACTGAGAAGATAGACTTTGAAATTCAACGATCTTTCCATCCAGATCAACCACCACTTTAATTCATTGGACTGTCTCAAATCGAAGCCTACCTTCTACAGTCTTCAAGGCAACCTCTGATTTTTATTCTCACTCTACCCCAACCCTCATCGTCACCTGAGCTTCCTAAAGTTGGCTCTCTAACTCGTTCAGCTGGTCGAGTTGAGCTTGACACTCCTATGGCGAGCAGGCAGGGGCATATATGGACCCTTCCTTTGACAAGTGCTCCTTCAAAGCTTCATTTTCCAAGGCTAGAGTTGCCTATCTTTGTATCATACTCATCTCGATTGTCCATTGTTGCAGAACAAACATCATTAGAGGCGTTTTTGGAATGAAAAAAGATGGGAAAGATGAAACCTACTATGGTTATGTTATGTGAATATCCATCCGCTATATCCATTGGTGTATACTCCTTCGATCAACTAATAGCTAGCTCCCAGGCCTCATTAGTTGGCCCTTTAGTAATATTCGACCACAGACCGATTGTGGAGCCAATGGAGAAGTTATCATTTGAACGGACAATAGATCATAGATGGTGGAGAATTGGTACAGACTTTTTGACTCATTGGAGGAAGTGGTAGTGGGAGGAGCCTCAGCAAGAGGAGTAATGGGAAGAGCGGATGGTGAATGTGAAATAGCAACCGGAGAGTCGACCGATTGGGATGTGACCTCTTGAATTAGACTGTTGGAAAGAAGAGCAAACAAAGTCCGCTAAGAAGATTGAGCTGGGATTTCCTCCTAGATTGGTGTAAGACGAGGTGGAAGCACTCTAATTAGAGATGCTCGCCCATCAGGAACTTGGGTTGAAGGGATGAGCCAACGCCTTTTACGCCTCCTCTTCAAAGGCACCTTAGCTTCGTTAGAAGGAGAATCTTCAGAAGCCGGGAGAGGCTCGAAAGGCACCTCTTCTGGGGCAGTCACCACACTAGATTCAGCCACCCAGGTACTGATGCCTCACTAGTGGGGCCAAAAGCATCTGCTCCCGTCGAGTGAACTCCTCATCTTCCAGTTGGATATGCTTGAAGACCAAGGTCTCGAAAAAAGCATCCACTATATAAAACAAAGATATCTTAGTTAGTGATAACCTAATGGCTAAGTTGTTAAGGCATACCGAAATAATAAGGAAGCGACGCTTAAACGGGGCTTAGTTTGAACATATAAAGCAGGCCCTTGCACAGCAACTTGGGGGCCTTGAATTATATACCGGCTAGCTTCTTTGAGGCGAAGATGAAAGTCGGATCTTGCTTAAAGTTTTCAAGGTTGGGAATGGGAGAAAGGGCGGATTGCCATATGGTCGGCCAGGAAATAGATTCAGGTGTTTGAACAAAAAAAGAAATGGGATTTTCATCTCTTATTTAAAGAAGGTAAGTCCTTAAAGAACATTGCCTTAGGATGAGATTGGAACAGAAAGATCCACGGCTCCTATTTCTTGGGGTAAGAAAAATAATACAAATTACGGGGAGTTGGGGGATGTCATAAAGATGAAACAAAATGAACATCTCACACATAGTGCGGAAGGAATTTGGTGCAAGCTGCTAAAGGGGAACGTTAAAGTAATGAATTATCTCATAAATAAAAGAGGGAATGAAAGAGCACATATCAGCTAAGACTTGATCTTTAAAGAAAGTGGCATAACCTAGAGGGGTGATGAGGACAATCTTGGGAGAAGGAAGATGGATACGATAGTTTTGGGGGATTTCATATTACAGGCAAATCATTTCTCCATCGCCATTATTGAAGTCAAAGCAGGTGATGGTATACCAAGGAGCAAAATATTCTTGGGCCATGGTAAAATGTAGAGAAAACAAAGAAGAAGAATCATAGGAGGAACTTACTGACACTGATCGTAAGAAGGAAGAGTTCGTCGAGAGTCACTAGAAGAGAGGAAGAGAGAAAACATAGATCAGATAATTTTCTCTTGCAACGCTTAGGGTTTTTAAGCATGAGCCATAAGATACCTTCCAATCTCAACAATTTGATCAAAACAATTTGCTCGTTGGTGGCCATTGGATGGTAATGGAAGGAGTGGCGTTGGTCCGTACGAAAAGCAATGCATTAACTATCACTTCGAAGGATGAGGTGGTAGTACACGTGCCATGTGCCCATATATGGGCATTTATGATCGACAAGATAGTCAAATTATTTCTCTAAGAAAATCTTCCTGCGTATCACTGACGCATCACTTGGCACCTTGAACATTTGGCATGCATTTTTCCAAGAAAAATAAGTTGGGCACAGCGAAAAACGAGCAAGCAGAAGCACGTTCGGCCAGACGGACCATTAAATTAGTCGATCAAACGAAAATAGACTTGAGTCTAATTAGTCAGCTACAAATCTCCTTCGACTATACTTGAAAGGGAGACTAGTGATATGGAATGTTACAAGCAGACCCAGAGGTGACGTGGAAGTCAAAGTCAAGGTGAGGTAGCAGTTAAAGTCAAGGTGAGGTAGTAGTCAGGGAGTCACCCTCATCAGGCCTTAGATCCTCACTCGGCACTAAGGCCCTCAGTATAAGGACGACTAGCCTAAGAGATGATCGTGTTGGTGCGGTTTGCACTAACGATTTAACCCAGGTTTTGATGAATGATAAATCAGGTTAAGTTAGCTTGTTGTTGTCTAACACTCTGATCGAGTCTGCAGGAAAAGTCCAGACAGGTCGACGGGCTGACCAGATGTCTGGCACGAAGCCCAGCTAGGTCGACGGGCTGACCGGATAGTTGGCGAGAAGTCCAAGCGAGTCGACGGGCTGACCGGACGCTTGGCGAGAAGTCCAGCTAGGTCGACGGGCTGGCCGGATAGCTGGCGAGAAGTCCAGACAGGTCGAAGGGCTGACCGGACGTCTGGCAGGTAAGTGAAGTAAGTCACTGGAGGGGAGTGACTGCGAGGACGCGTTCCCAGGAAGGGAACATTAGGCGTCGATCCGGCTTAGATCCATTTCCGGATATCTAAGTCGAGATCGTGACTAGATTCCGGTCTCGAAAAGACGGAATCTAAGTCATACTTTTTCTGTTAATTCATACTTTATGAATTGTGCTAACAATCTGTGTTGCAGGATATGTTTTGCCACGGACTAACCTTGTTTTGCAGGAGAAGGAATCTCTGGAAAAAGGTGGTCCGGGCGCTCGGAGGTCCGGGCGCCCGGAAGGGATCCAGGCGCCCGGAGGCAATTTTTATCCTCTGTGTCGCCTCGCCACGTGGAGCATCCTGACTGGACTTGCCACGTCGCACCAGGGCACCCGGAAGGGATCCAGGCGCCCGGAGCAGCATATAAAAGAAGCCCCAGGGGTGGAGCTTCAAGAAGATCTCAGAATTCCCAGATTGCTTTGCTGCTCTGTGCTCCAGCGACGCTAACAAAGCTCCGACAACGCGCCCTTGCTCTTTAAGCTTTCTTTTCTGTCGGTATAGCTTTGTGTTTTGTTTCATTAGCATTTCTGCACTCTTTTTGTAATCACATTCGAATTGCTAGTGATTGCCCAACGAAAGTGGTCAAGGACCACGGGCCTTCGAGTAGGAGTCGTCACAGGCTCCGAACGAAGTAAAATCAATTGTGTTCATTTACTTTTCCGCTGCGTACTTTTACACTCGAGTTTTCGAATCGATATTCACCCCCCCTCTATCGAACGATCACGGTCCTACAAGTGGTATCGGAGCGGTACCGCTCGATTTGGTGCAACCACCAATCATACAGGTTTTTTTTCGGTTTTCAGTTTTACGTTTAATTTCAAACTGGTATTATTATCTGCTTTGAATTTTTTTCCGTTGCAATTAAATCTAAATTGGTGCAACACCAATTTAGATACTATTATTTTTCTTCCATTACTAATCCAAGACCAAGTCTTGGGATTTTTGTTTTCTTTTCTTTCTTACCAGGACTAAAATGTCTCGACAGAAGGATTCAGCACAGTTCGACCTCCACTCTTCAACGGGACGATTTTCCGTCTTGGAAGAAGCGCATGGAGGTTTACCTCAAAGCAGACTTCGACCAGGGATGAGCGTTACGAGACCCTATAAAATTCCAGCGGACACCTACGGGATCCTGAAGACTGGACAGCATATTTGAAGAAAAAGGCGTCAGCAGAAAATAAAGCGATCAACACTCTACAGTGCGGAGAAGAACTGAACAGAGTTGGTCCACACAAAAGCGCTAAAGAGCTGTGGGACAAATTGATCGAGCTGGACGCCAAGGTAACAAAACGAGACCTGCTTTTAAATAAAATTCTTAATATAAAAATGCAGGAAGGTGAAACGGTGAATCAACTCCACGCGAGGATCAAGGACATCCTCAACGGGCTTCATGCGATAGGCCACCAGATGGAAAATAGAGACTTAATAAGGTACGCATTAAATACTTTTCCACGTAATAGTTTGTGGGCATCAATCGTAGATGCCTACAAAATTTCTAAAAATCTTTCTAAGTTAAAATTAGACGAGCTTTTCTGTGAATTAGAATTACATGAACAAACTAATGCTGGAGCCGAGAAAGGTATAACTTTATTTGCAGGTTCCTCCAAAGAAAAGAAGAGCAAGCCTGAATATGAAGAAGATTCCGACCAAGACTCCGAAGACGAAGAACGCCTTGTGAACTTGGTAAGAAAAATGTTCACCAGGAGAAAAAGGAGCTTCAGCAAAAAGGACCTTCAAAAGATCAGTTCTCCCTCAGAACAAAAGAACGTGACTTGCTTCGGCTGCAATAAAAAGGGACACTACAAGAACGAATGCCCAAAACTGAAGTTCGACAAACCGAAGCCAACCAAAAAGAAGGCCCTCAAAGCAACGTGGGACGACTCCTCGGACGAATCGGAGGAAGAAGAAGCAGAAACATCAGAGCCACCTCGCACTGATGGCCCGCGAAGCTGAAACAGAAGATGAGTCGGAAGATGAAGACGGGTCTGAACCCGAAACAAGCCACGAGTCCGTACTCGTTTCCGAAGGCCCAAATGAGGTATATTTTAATTTAAACAAATTTTTTTTAGAATTATTTCCTGTTTAAATAGTAAATTAATTAAAATAGAAAATGAAAACAAATCACTTCTTGAGGAAAATCAAAACCTTAAGGAACAAATCAAAAATTCAAATCCAACTCAAGATCTAACACTTGAGGAAGAGAATTTATCATTAAAAAATGATATTAACAATTTAAAAGAAATGCTAGAAAAATTTACAACAAGATCAAAAAATCTTGACTTAATCCTGAACAATCAAAAAGCATGTTATAATAAAACCGGACTCGGATACAAGTCGAACTCAAATAAAACTTTTAAGTCATTAATAACTCAATACAAATCAACTAATCAAGCTTGGGTTCCAAAAGCGTGTCTGACCACGCAAGTAGGACTTAATCAATATTATATACCTAAAGAAAAAGTATATTATATAAACTCGATTAAACCAAATAAAAAACCAAAATACAAACCTAAAAATTCAAAATTTAAAACTCAACAAAATATAAACTATCACCAAGTTAATTATAACTATAAAAGAAACAGACACAAACCTAAAACGAAAATTTAAATTAAGGGTCAATAATTCAGGGGGAGGCTCCAGAATAGCTAGCACCTCCAAAATTAACTAACCCGGCAGGGTAATTAGGATTAGTTAAAAAGAGACCAAGTCTAACTTGAATCATGGTACTGGTGAAGTTTTTGGATGATAGTACGTTAGGGAAGCTTGGGCATCGCATGTCTAGAAAGATATGGTTTCGATCTGGTGCATTTGGCCAAGTGGAACTGACCGAAACTACCCTTAAATGAATCCTAACCAGTTAGACCAAGATTTAGTACTAAGCTCCGTGGATAGGACTATTCGGAAAACCTCGAAAGGTTGGTTACTACTAATGACGTCCATGTGACTCACCAAGCTTAGAAATTTATCCGAAGATTGCCTATTTGTGGAGACCAAAGCTAAATCTGAATCTAACACAAGTTAAACCAAAACTCCATAATTAAATCCAATTTCATCTCACAAAATCATAGGATTCCCTGATTGATAATATAGATCGGGTGAGATGAATAAGGCTTAAATTTGTTTAAACTTAAAAATTAATTTCAAAATTTTAATTTTAAACTTTAATTTTAAAATTTTAAATTTCAAACTTAAAAATTAATTTCAAAATTTTAATTTTAAACTTAAAAATTAATTTCAAAATTTTAATTTTAAATTTTAATTTCAAAATTTTAAATTTCAAACTTAAAAATTAATTTCAAAATTTTAATTTCAAACTTAAAAATTAATTTCAAAATTTTAATTTTAAACTTTAATTTCAAAATTTTAAATTTCAAACTTAAAAATTAATTTCAAAATTTTAATTTTAAACTTAAAAATTAGTTTCAAAATTTTAATTTTAAAACTTAAAAATTAGTTTCAAAATTTTAATTTAAAACTTAAAAATTAATTTCAAAATTTTAATTTTAAACTTAAAAATTAATTTCAAAATTTCAACTTTAAACTTAAAAATTAATTTCAAAATTTTAATTTTAAACTTAAAAATTAATTTCAAAATTTTAATTTTAAACTTAAAAATTAATTTCAAAATTTTAATTTTAAATTTAAAAATTAATTTCAAAATTTTAATTTCAAACTTAAAAATTAATTTCAAAATTTTAATTTTAAACTTAAAAATTAATTTCAAAATTTTAATTTTAAACTTAAAAATTAATTTCAAAATTTTAATTTTAAACTTAAAAATTAGTTTCAAAATTTTAACTTTAAACTTAAAAATTAATTTCAAAATTTTAATTTCAAACTTAAAAATTAATTTCAAAATTTCAATTTCAAACTTAAAAATTAATTTCAAAATTTTAACTTTAAACTTAAAAATTAATTTCAAAATTTTAATTTCAAACTTAAAAATTAATTTCAAAATTTTAACTTTAAACTTAAAAATTAATTTCAAAATTTTAATTTCAAACTTAAAAATTAATTTCAAAATTTCAACTTTAAACTTAAAAATTAATTTCAAAATTTTAATTTTAAACTTAAAAATTTAATTTCAAAATTTTAACTTTAAACTTAAAAATTAGTTTGAAACTTTTAATTTTAAACTTAAAACTTAATTTCAAAATTTTAATTTTAAAAACTTAAAAATTAATTTTAAACATAATCTCTAAATCTTAAAATTAATTTTGAAAAAAAAAAAAAAGGCGGGCACCCCTTGCCAAGGTTCACTCCAAACCTCAGTGCGAGAGTATTTTAAATCAAAATTTTCTTGCGGTGAAGACGTTGCTGCGATTCAACCGAGGTCGTCAGATCTATATTTGTCGATGGCTCCTTGGTAAATCTTCTTCCCCTATCTGAAAATTTATTAGAATTTGTCTTCTCATTTTTTCTTAGAATATCTTTTTTATATATAGTAGGAAACGAACAAATACTGGTGCTGGACCCTCTAATGCTAGCACTGACCCTAGGTTTCCCACAGATGAACTAAGGCTTAAGTTTGAGTCAACCATTTATAAGGCCATTTGGACTAAATGTATAAATAGATCGTTCTTTCTAGGTTCGTGTGCCTCCGTTATAGAGGTTATAAACCACTATAATTTAAAGAACCTTGTCGAATGTACCAGTCCAGTAAACATAAGTCTGTGTGCTGAATTTTGCAATAACCTAGTGAAAGTAGACGACCTCACCTATACCACTAGGGCAGCGGGTACTGATATCACGTTTTCCCCTACGATTATCCGAGAGTTTTTAGAGTTACGTCCATCTACTTGTTCTTTCTTGTGCTATCCTCCCAGGGATCTACCATTCGGAGATCCCTACTCACATATTACTCTCGATACGATTTATTCGTATTTTTTTGGGGGAGAGCGAGATCCCACTGTGACCCAGTTTAGGTCGGTAGAACTTCGAGTCCAGGACTACGCTCTTTATAGGGTCTTAGTCTGTTACATTTTACCACTGACTACTCGGGACATCGCTGTGATGCGCCCATTCCATTCATTTTTACTCTATGCCCTGAGTCATCGATTAGATATTGACATCAGCCTACATATCTTCTCCACCATTATATACTCGGCTGGATACGTGACTGATAGACGAGTCCACATGCCGTTCTGTCACATTCTGACAGCATATATGTCCTCGTTGCACATTGATGTCACTAGAGGAGACATTGCCTATATGACCGAGTTCGATGTTATAGCAGTTAGGAACTTCTCCTTAGCTGGTATCCACGTAGATAGGGATGACGGGACTATGTCTTGGCGGAGGGGGGCACAACACCAGCCCGATCCAGACGCAGAGGGGGACGAGTTCATGCTTGCACTGTTTCCAAAGGAAGCCGCACCGGCTCCACCACCGCCCCCAGCTTGAGCACCACGTCACGCTCCCCGCACTCTAGCCGACCGTATGACCGGACTAGAAAGAGCTATGGCGAGTCTCCAGCAGGAGAACTCTGATTTTCATCGGGACATACGGTGAGAGGTTGCCGAGTTACGAGCTACCGGGGAGACCCGACACACTGAGCTGATGGCGCTACTCCGTTCCTGGGGATCCGGACCACCCCCTTCCTCATCTCAGTAGCTCTAGTTGTGACATTTCAGACATTTACATCACTTGTAGTATACTTATTGATCTACCTAATGTTCCTTCTGGTATGAATTGATCATGTTCAATCTTAATAGACTAGGAGTTTCATAGTTCAAAAATATTTTAAAAAATGGTTCTCTCAAATTATAAGTTAAACTTGTTTGTTTTCAAAACTTTCCATTTTTAGATTTTCAAAAACAGGTTTGGCCTTAGACTAGTTTTGAATCCTTAGAAAGCATGTACCCATAGGACTAGTTTTTGAGCATCTCACCAACACCTTAGGTTTACCTTGCTTGTGTTTGACAAACATAGAAAGGGGTGAGATGCAACTGTCTGGACTTAAGATGTTTATTTCAGTACATCAGCATAAGTCTGGACGTTAAATACAAATCAGACATTAATCAGATTAAGTTCATCAGTCAAGTCAAACACTGACTGCTTATAATCAACTTAATCTGACTAATCAAGTGAAAGCTACTATCTTCTGATAGTTAGTTAGTACCTAATTGGTTAGACAGCTGTTTAATTTTAAGTGTCAAGTTCAGGGGGAGAAATTAATTAAAATTTTGTATATTTTTGTACATCTATTTTTTGAACACAAGTCTTCAAAACGTTAAATTTAACTGAGTGTTTAAAAAATTGGAAGCTTAAAAATCCCACCTAATTTTTAAACTTGATTTTAAAGTTGAAAATTATTACTTATTCAGTTTTGTAACATATGCTTGAAAATTAAACTTTCCAAACTTAACTTTTATCAAATTAGCCTTAACAAATTTATTTTGGCTAAAATTTTACTTGTTTTTTGAAAAATTAAACTTGATTAACTTTAAACTTATACTTTGTAAATTCAACTTGACTCCCCTAAGTCATCTTGACTATCTTTAACTTGGTTTTAAAAATTGTACTTAAATTGGTCATCTTTGAATTTTGAATCAAACTTAGATATTTTTCAAAATTAGCTGTTTCTTAAATTAATGAATTTTTACAGTAACTCTACACTATGCTTGTTTACCCTTGCCTATTTTTGATGAATGCCAAAGGGGGAGGGTTAGGTGGTTAAGTTAGCTAAACCAAATTGAAAACACTAAAACTAACTTTAAAAAACATGTACCTGTTTTATTTATTTTTGCGTCTTTTCACTAACTTAACCAGGTTGCCATTCTATCAAAAAGGGGGAGATTGTTGGTGCGGTTTGCACTAACGATTTAACCCAGGTTTTGATGAATGACAAATCAGGTTAAGTTAGCTTGTTGTTGTCTAACACTCTGATCGAGTCTGCAGGAAAAGTCCAGACAGGTCGACGGGCTGACCAGATGTCTGGCACGAAGCCCAGCTAGGTCGACGGGCTGACCGGATAGCTGGCGAGAAGTCCAAGCGGGTCGACGGGCTGACCGGACGCTTGGCGAGAAGTCCAGCTAGGTCGACGGGCTGACCGGATAGCTGGCGAGAAGTCCAGACAGGTCGAAGGGCTGACCGGACGTCTGGCAGGTAAGTGAGGTAAGTCACTGGAGGGGAGTGACTGCGAGGACGCGTTCCCAGGAAGGGAACATTAGGCGTCGATCCAGCTTAGATCCATTTCTGGATATCTAAGTCGAGATCGTGACTAGATTCCGGTCTCGGAAAGACTGAATCTAAGTCATATTTTTTCTGTTAATTCATACTTTATAAATTGTGCTAACAATCTGTGTTGCAGGATATGTTTTGCCTCGGACTAACCTTGTTTTGCAGGAGAAGGAATCTCTGGAAAAAGGTGGTCCGAGCGCCCGGAGGTCCCGGCGCCCGGAAGGGATCCAGGCGCCCGGAGGCAATTTTTATCCTCTGCGTCGCCTCGCCACGTGGAGCATCTTGATTGGACTTGCCACGTCGCACCAGGGCGCCCGGAAGGGATCCAGGCGCCCGGAGCAGCATATAAAAGAAGCCCCAGGGGTGGAGCTTCAAGAAGATCTCAGAATTCCCAGATTGCTTTGCTGCTCTGTACTCCAGCGACGCTAACAAAGCTCCGACAACGCGCCCTTGCTCTTTAAGCTTTCTTTTCTGTCGGTATAGCTTTGTGTTTTGTTTCATTAGCATTTCTTGCACTCTTTTTGTAATCACATTCGAATTGCTAGTGATTGCCCAACGAAAGTGGTCAAGGACCATGGGCCTTCGAGTAGGAGTCGTCACAGGTTCCGAACGAAGTAAAATCAATTGTGTTCATTTACTTTTCCGCTGCGTACTTTTATACTCGAGTTTTCGAATCGATATTCACCCCCCCCCCCCTCTATCGAACGATCACGGTCTTACAGATCGTACTTGAAGAAGCTGGTGCTCCACTTGTGAACAACCGGTTGGCACAAAGGCCGACAGAAATTTTGACCCGCACAACATAACTCTATTATATATCCAGCTGAACATCCCTGGAGCCGGGTGGGATGAATAGATCTATCTCTCCATTCAATGCCAAGACATATATAGACTAAACTCAAACGACCCCGGAGTCGATTGAGCATATGGGGTTCAGTTCCTACTTCTACAGTATTACTTTCAACTTATAGATTCAGTTCTACAGTATAGTGCAACCTTCAATATAAGTCAGACCGCCACATGTCCAGTCATACTTAAGAGTCCGAGCACCTTGTTATCCAATAGTCAATCTCTTATTATACGGTCGGTCGGAACTAGAGCTGACCAAACTTGCAAGACTTGGTTCCTCATTACTTATCAGATCTTCAGCATGAGCCTACGAGCATATTGCCAACTAGATTTATGGCCAGTCATGCTTATATGATTCAATTCAGAGTATAAGGTAATTCTCATTACAAATCCAAGAGATGATCAGGATATCCCGTCTGTCTAAGTATCCGGTTAGGTTATATTCCAAGAGACAACGTTGTTAGAGAATCACAACAAATTGTCAGAATGATAGCTATCCGTCAGAGAATATTCTTCGGTTATAACATATGCATTCAATGGAACCTTCTTACGAAGGTGACTATACAACTATCATTATTGCGGAGGTTACACGAGACTATTCATATACCTGTAACAGAAGATTCCTTGGAGAATAATTGTACAAATTTCAAACTGTACACCTTCTATTACTCGATATTTTTTGACATGGAATATTTCTTATCACCTCATTATTATGGAGTTATGAGAGGTGATATAAAAAGGGAATTTTCTCCGTAGAGGAGGTACGTTTTTACATACTATTACACAACATTACTCTTTACTACGATCACTCAATTTGACTGTAATTCTTCTCCATTTTTCGCTCGGTCATCTACTAACTTAAAAGTTGGAGAGCCTATGCCAGGGACCCCTTCCCTGGTCTTTGCCCGAACGTTCTTTTGTTTTTTTCGAGTGTGTGCAGAAAGGAGCTGAAAGAAGTACCAGGCGTCATCATATCTCCTTAGCAAAGTCTTCTCTAAGTCAACATCAGAGTCACATACCCAACGCGTCATCTCCACAGTTTTTAGTCAAAATAATTCTCCAACAAGAATCAAAAGCACATACTAAAAAAAATCATGACACATTTGCTCAGGGTAACCAACTCATCAAATTTTGTTAGTTGACCTCATATATTCATATAATCCTATACGTGATCGATTTAATCCTATAAAAAAATTTCATTGGCCACTAGAATAAATTAGAAAGCATTCATGACGGACAACCCATTAAGCCAGTGTTCTTTGGTCAACTGTCCATTAAAAAAAAATCATCCGTTAATTTACATAAACTGAGACCCGATTCTTAGATGTCTGAGAAATTAATAAGTTGTCATGTCGCTACACTATTACCCTGGGGCCAAGAAAAAAAAAGATCATGTCATCAAAATTTGAAAACTAGTTCTGCCTCGGGTAATGGTACAGTGATAAGATGTCTTCTCAATTTTTCAGACATTTAAGGATCCAATCCCAACTTTAACAAATTAATAAATAAATTTTACTTAATAAATAGCTTACCTAAGAACGCTGGACTAATAGATCACACTATGAGTATGAGTACTTTCCACTTTACTTAGATAGTTGGTAAAAGATTTTCATAAATCCTGATCCATTACTCTATAATTAATCAAAGTAAATGGAATACATTGAATTCCTTATGGCAATTAAAATTAAAAATTAAAAATAAAATAAATAATTAACATGGGATCAATTATGCTGGCCACTGGTTGATAAAAGAATGTCAGTGTATCAGTGCATTTTAATTACAGCAGTAGCATAAGATAAACATTTGCACACTGATAGCTCTCAAAGTACCAGCATTACAACTTTGCTCAGCTCAACAAGGCCATGCATGTACCAGTGGCAGCAAATAGGAGGGCACCCATGCCTGGCTCTAGGACCAGACCGCCATGGTTGGTGTCACTGGAAATGCCGGTTGAGGGTCCCAAGCCTCCCAAGCCTCCAGTGGATGGAGTGAAGGAGGTAGGGGTTGATGTGCCCGGGGTGCTCGTTGATGGTGTAGAGCTTGAGCCTGCAGCACTGAATGAAGAAAAAACATAAAGAGAAAACAAGAAAAAGCGAAAGCAATTTTTATTCTAAAGCATAAAAAGAACAGGCTGGAGATACCAATTAACTGAGAAGATTACCTTTGAGTTGCAGGGTAAGTGCAACTACTGTAACCTGTATACAACCCATGAGATCAAAATTATGGCTTTGCTAGTTAGAATGCACAGCAGTGTTCAGAATCAGATCAGGTGACCTACTTGGATCTGTTGTGGTAAGAGTGGCAGTGCCCGAGAAATCACAAGCCCCTTGAGCCTGCCCCTTTCTCTGGTAGTAGCTGTTGGTAGCATAAGAACAATGAGACCTCACAGTGTTGGGACTATAACAAGCTCCATTTTGGAGAATAGGATTGCAATCAGCCCCTGCTCCACAAGCATAGTCCAGTGTCTTCTGGAGAGCAGTATCCCCCATTTCAGGCTTACAAACGCACCAAGTCGCCTCTGAACATTTCAAATGATTTGCACAAAATGATTGTTCAGTTTGATTTTCACATGCTATAATAGCTATGTCTTTCTCGAGTAAGCACTAATAAAATCTGTCTCAAGTAAACACTAGTAGCTTCTGGTTCACAGATTATCCTCCCAAGAAAAAACACCATCTTCTTCTCACAAGTTTTTAAGTGCAAGTAAAATAGACATCAATACAGTTGAGAAATTAACATCCCTCAATTCACAAGTAAACAAAGGGACTATCTTTTTCATGGAAAACTTGAAAAAGAAAGCCGAGGGAGGAGTCTATGGATCTTGGGAAGTGGGACAGCGTGAGAATGAAAGAGAAACGTTCGCTGATATCGCGATCTCCAAAATATTCCAAAAAGAAAGAAACTCTTGTAAAAAGATTCAAGTGAAATAAAGGTTACCTGATCCACCAATCATAGCCAAGAAGAGAGCTGCTACAGCATGAGCAGCCATGGCAAGTGGGAAGATGCAAAAAACTTGAAACACACAGTTGAGAGTGGAAACAGAGAGAGAGCAGAAAAGTGAGCAAGAACTCGAAAGATGAAATGGCAGAGACAGATGTGGATGTATGTAATTACTGCAAGGCTTCTTAATTTTTCACCAACCAAATGGCACACCGGCCTCTGCAGACTGCAGTCTTTTTGAAGAGAGTTACTGAAGTTCTTTCGGCCGTTTCCTTTTGGAGAACGGCCACAAACCCATGAGTGGGTTGGGGAAGAAGATCAAACACCTGATGGCCAATGATGAACTCAACCCAACACACCTTCATGGGCATGGTTGGGTGAACTGGATCCAGCAGTAAGGCACACAGAATCCAGTTGCTGATTGGTATGGGACCTCTAGAAGACGCTGAGAGGCCAAATTATTTTTGAAAAGAGACATGTTATTCTTCTAGTTCAAGATTTTGTACTGCTCCAGCTAAAGGTGGTGGCTTTTGAGTTGTCGGTCCACCAAACATAGGCTGTTCTTGTTGCGTTACAGAAGTAGAATCTAAGTTTTATAACCTACTTATTCTCCATTTTTACAAATTCCAAAGTATATCATAAAGATTTATCAATTATACATAAAACTAAAAAAAAAAGTGCTAAAGAATTACAAGCTAAGAAATGATGTATCAAAGATGATATTGGATCAGAGTTTAGTGGGCACTCACAACACAGGCGCTTAGCGTAGGCCCAAGCTCGCAGCAATACTATTTTAAGGATCTTCAATCCAGATTTTAGTATCTTATTTTAGAAAAATATGGCGGACTCGGCGTACAGGCTACATTACGCGCAGCAGCCAGCGCGAAATTTCTTTTGGGCTCGTTCCGACGAGAGCCGGTCCGTAATTTTTGGTCTCCTTCCCTTTCCGAACCCTTTCCGGACCAGAATACTCGGTAATTTATCAAAGGAACACGTGAAAATCTAAATTTACTAAAACACATATACTACTTTGGTATTTATCAAAGAGCGTACTTTTTTAAAAACATTTTCTATTTTACCCTCCTGATAATTTGATTTTTTCTATTTTTTTTTCTTTTCTTCACTATATTTCTCTCTCTTCTCTCTCTTCTCTCTCTTCTTTGTCGGTAGAAGATAGAAATATAAATAAGTTTTGAGACCATATATAGCTCATCACATTTGAAACCTTCATATGGAACGTGATTTCAAGTAAAATCCAAGTAGGGTAGATCGATCGATGGGGTTTGGTTAAAACCCATCGATGGACCTGGATTTCTAAAATTGCAAGGAATTCAAATATAGTGTTCATTATTTATTTTGGTTTTTTATAGATGTTAACAAGCAAAATCAAAGAATCGGCAAAAAAGTCCACATTTCCATATCAGGCCCACGTTGGACCTGATTTGAGTCCATATCAGGCCCAATGTGGACTTTTTTGTCGATTCTTTGATTTTACTTGTTAACATCTATAAAAAACCAAAATAAATAATGAACACTATATTTGAACTCCTTGCAATTTTAGAAATCCATAGAAACTGAAATGGGTACAATCAGAGCTCTCTAGGTCTATCAGTGGGTTTTGACCGAAATCCACTGATCGATTTAGAAAGCTCCAATTACACACATTTCAGTTTCTATGAATTTCTAAAATTACAAGGAGTGAAAAACCTAAATCTCTCTTTCTTTTTTTTTTTCCTTTTTTAATATTTTTTGTTGTTACTAGGCGTGATATCTCCCATATCAGGCCCAAATGTGGGCCTGATATGGGGAGATATCAGACCCAACGTGTGCATGATATCTCTTCATATCAGGCCTAAACAAAAAAAAAAGAAAGATTTAGGGTTTTTCAAAACCTCTGGTCCACCACTAGGAATGCCAAAAATAATAATGGACACCATATTTGGACTCCTTGTAATTTTAGAAATCCACAGGAGCTGAAATGAGTGTAATCGGAGCTTTCTAGGTCGATCAGTGAGTTTCGGTCAAAATCCACTGATGGACCTAGAGAGCTCCGATTGCACCCATTTCAGTTTCTATGGATTTCTAAAATTGCAAGGAGTTCAAATATGGTGTCCATTATTTATTTTGACTTTTTATAGATGTTAACAAGCAAAATCAAAGAATCAGCATAAAAGCCCACGTTGGACCTGATATCATTCCATATCAGGCCCACGTTGGGCCTGATTTGAGTCCATATCAGGCCCAATGTGGGCTTTTTTGCCGATTCTTTGATTTTACTTGTTAATATCTATTAAAAGTCAAAATAAATAATGGACATCATATTTGAACTCCTTGTAATTTTAGAAATCCATAGAAATTGAAATGGGTGGAATCAGAGCTCTCTAGGTCCATAAGTGGGTTTTGACCGAAACTCACTGATCGACCTAGAAAGCTCCGATTGCACTCATTTCAGCTCCTGTGGATTTCTAAAATTACAAGGAGTCCAAATATGGTGTTCATTATTATTTTTGGCACTCCTAGTGGTGGACCAGAGGTTTTGAAAACCCTAAATCTCTCTTTATTTTTATTTTTTTATTTTTTGTTGTTACTAGGTCTGATATCTCCCATATCAGGCCCACATTGGACCTGATATGGGGAGATATCAGACCCACATTGGACCTGATATGAAGAGATATCAGGCCCAACGTGGGCATGATATCTCTTCATATCAGGCCTAAAAAAAAAGGGAAAAAAAAGAAAGAGAGATTTAGGGTTTTCAAACCCTCTGGTCCAATGTCAAAAATAATAATGGACACCATATTTTCACTCCTTGTAATTTTAGAAATTCATAGAAACTGAAATGGGTGTAATCGGAGCTTTCTAGATCAATCAGTGGGTTTCGGTCAAAACCCACTGATGGACCTAGAGAGCTCTGATTGCACCCATTTCAGTTTCTATGAATTTCTAAAATTACAAGGAGTTTAAATATGATGTCCATTATTTATTTTGGCTTTTTATAGATATTAATAAGTAAAATCAAAGAATCGACAAAAAAGTCCACATTGGGCCTGATATGGACTCAAATCAGGCCCAACGTGGGCCTGATATGGAATGATATCAGGTCCACGTTGGGCCTGATATGATTCCATATCAGGCCCAACGTGAGCTTTTGATTTTGCTTGTTTATATCTATAAAAAGTCAAAATAAATAATGTACATCATATTTGAACTCCTTGCAATTTTAGAAATCCAGAGAAATTGAAATGAGTGCAATCGGAGCTCTCTTGGTCCATCAGTGAGTTTTGACCGAAACCCACTAATCGACCTAGAAAGCTCTGATTGTACCCATTTCAGTTCCTGTGGATTTCTAAAATTACAAGGAGTCCAAATATGGTGTCCATTATTTATTTTGGCTTCTTCAAATGTATTAAAATGTGATTAAAAATTGACTAATGTTATTCCTATCTTCTGTCGACATAGAAGAGAGAGAAATATAGTGAAGAAAAGAAAAATAATAGAAAAAGTCAAATTATCATGAGGGTGAAATAAGAAATGCTTTAAAAAAAAATATACTCTTTGATAAATATCAAAATAGTACACATTTTTTTGATAAATTTAAATTTTTACGTGCATCCTTTGATAATTTGCCGCAGAATATTTACACTGCCATCCGACATAGGCCATGGCCCATGGGGAGCAATCCGTTCTGACAGGCGGCAGGCGATCCTGACAGATGAACGGGCCAATGGTGGTACCGGTCAAGACGTTAGGTTACTTTTTTTCGGAATAAAATGGTCAAAAATTAGTTTAATTTAATAACTTTGATAGTTGGCCCTCCGGTGCCAACTATGGAATCATGAACAACCAACTTGTTTAGGTTGATTTTGAGCATTGAATAATCGAGGAGTTTGAGTAACAATAATATATATATATATATGCAAATGGAATTCGAATTTATTTAAAATCACAAATATCTATGGTTATTCCCTAAATCTAAATGCTAATTCAAGTTCTCAAACAACTTATATTTTAATTAATTATTTAAATTATTCTAGAAACTATTAAATTTTAACAACTATATGGATTAATATTATTGAATGAATAATTAAAATTATTTTTATGCAATAAAACTGTAGGGTTAGAATATTAGTATTAATTAATATTAGATATAAAAGTACATTTTTAAATTACTTATTAAGTCTTTATATATTAACAATTAATTAGAAAAGATGACCGCGTCCTATTAAATTTGTATTTATATTTTATTCATCCCCATTAAATGGTGGCCATTAAAGATTGTAGAGAAGCAAATGCATCTCCCTTAATTTTTAGGGTTTAAAATGTATTTACTGGTGAAGAAAACTGAAGTCGACGCCAACGAACGTACCGAGGCTGCAGCGTGAAGCATCTCAAGGGGTATTTTTTTTAATTGTTCTGAAAATTTATTTTCCGTGTAGATTGCTTATCGCACACCCTTTCTAGTGTGATTTTTTAACGCACGTACGGTGTTTCTCCTCCTTTGGCTAAAGTTGTAAATTTCCCTTCTTTTTTTTTTTTTTGTTAACCTCCATTGCCGTTCTTCCAATGTGAGCTTCCATGTGTTTGCTTTTTTTTTTTTAAAGTTGTTTCTAGGTTTTGCATCTTCTCTTGTCGTGGAGTTGTAGAGTCAGTGCTGTGTTAGCATTGAATCGTGGATTCGTGGTGAAGACATGGTTTAGAACTAGCGACCACGGTTAGGAATTGAATCGTTCTAATACTTAGCAATACATTGTTCAGTTGCCGAAAATTTAGTCTGTTCGCAGATGCACGTTGGTTGGACAGAATATTCTTATTAAATGAATTGTAAAATGAGTTGCTGAAAATCTACACTGTTCGAAGATGCATGTGAGTTGGACAGAATCTTCTTATTAAATGAATTGTAAAGTGAGTTGCCGAAAATCTACACTGGTCGAAGATATACCGTACTCAGATACATGTTTCCCATTTTTGTCTTTGAAAATTTTTTTTCCAATCGCATACACACACAAACTAGAGTTATGGCCTCCTGAAATGAAACTTATGTGTTAGGTATTATTAGATCAATAAATGTATTATTAGGAGTTGAGCAACCTCCTGCGTGGTGTGACAAGCGAGATGGTTCCTCCCCTTTCATAACACAGAGTTGAGTTACCTAGTGGGTCAGGTACACTAGTGAAATCAGGTTAGAGTGAGAAAATATATCCCCACATAAAATTTCTAATAAAAGTTTACTTCTCAGCCTATCACAATGCGTAGAACATCAATTAGTCTACAATCCAACGTTGATGCACAGAAGCAAATAGAAGTTTTATTATAGTGGATTCTTCAGACACTAGACTAGCTATCACAGGCTTGTCTCAAGAGTAAAAGTTGGATGCCTACTTATCTGCTTGTACCGGATGATCTGTAGAGCATGATGTCATTGATCATTCTTCCTGTTAGTGCTATGGTAACTAATAGAATGAAAATGAAGTTAGTTGCAAAATCCGAAAGTCTGTGGTTTTGAGCTAAAAGTTGGACACATTGTTGAAACAGATGGTCAACAGTTACAGGGAAATAATGGACAAGTTGGTAAATGGTAGATATACTACAGGTGGCCACCTTTTCTTTTGTTGCTCATAGGATCCTTGAAATCTGTTGGCTTCCAGCTTAGCAGTGAAATTAAACTTTCTGCAAGTGTGTTCTAGGAAAGAAAGGCGCTTGGAGTTTAGAAGGGATTGTTATAAAGGCAGGAAGTCGATCTTCACTTGTTCTATATTTTTTTGCTCCGTATGCTCTCTTTCACATCTCTTAGTGAAAGCATCCGCTTCTTCCTGTTCTCCTGCTGAAATTAGACTCGAAGGTGCTGTAAGAAGATTTTCTTATTCTCCTGCTGAAAGCATCCAAACGTCTAATGCTGTTTTACTCGTGTTTTTCTTTGTTAAATGTTTCTTTAAATGCTAATGTGATAAAGCCATTAGGAAATTTGATGGCCTTTATTAAGCTGTGATTTTGGTTCTATATTATAGTGAAACCCACTTTGTACAGGCTGTTTATCTTCCTACCTATGCAGTTCTCCTTGATTACGAGGTATAATGGGATTTGGTTGAACGAACTATTTTGCTTCCACCATATGTATTTCTTCTCAACTTGTGCTTTTGGAATAAAAAATAAACTATTCGTTGTGGAAATAATGCAAATTGAAGCTTAAGCAAAGTGTTTCTGTTTAATTGTATTGGTATAATATACTGATATCTTTTTTGTCTTCTTTGTACCATGTCTTAAACGTTCTGGTCACAGACTAGCCAGTCACCATATGCAGAATTCATTTCTTCTTAAATCATCTTGATTTTATGTTCTTTTACACATTAAATTATCCTTGACCATGTTTTCTCAATAATGTATTCTTTTTTTGTTATTTCTATGCAAAGTCTATCATGGAGTTTTGATAAACTAATCTACAAGAACTCCAACTGAAGCGTCATCACCTTTTCTTGCCGATTCATAGTTTTTCTATATGTAGATCGAAGAATCATATAAATCTGCCTGTTGCAGCTGTTTGATCTCGTCGCCATCCAGATTGTGAACGAGGTTGGTTAAGTGGAAATATGAAGATCTGCTGCATCGGAGCAGGCTATGTGGGCGGCCCGACAATGGCAGTAATTGCCCTCAAATGTCCATCCGTGGAGGTAGCGGTCGTGGACATCTCTGTAAAGCGTATTGCTGCATGGAATAGTAACCGACTGCCAATTTATGAGCCAGGGCTCTATGACATTGTCGCCCAGTGCCGAGGAAGGAACCTTTCATTTAGCACTGATGTGGAGAAACATGTCTCTGAAGCTGATATAGTCTTCATCTCAGTGAACACACCAACGAAAACCTTCGGCCTCGGGGCTGGCAAGGCTGCAGACTTGACCTACTGGGAAAGTGCTGCTCGCACAATTGCTGATGTTTCCACGTCCGACAAGATTGTGGTGGAAAAGTCCACTGTTCCTGTGAGGACTGGGGAATCTCTCAAGAAGATTCTTACTCATAACAGCAAAGGAATCAACTACCAGATCCTCTCGAACCCAGAATTTCTGGCAGAGGGAACAGCGGTCCAAGATCTACTGAGGCCTGACCGGGTGCTTATTGGTGGCTTGGAGACTCCAGAGGGGAAGAAGGCTGCCCAAGTGCTGAAGGATGTTTATGCTCATTGGGTGCCTGAGGATAGAATCATAACGATCAATCTTTGGTCCGCAGAACTATCAAAGCTCGTGGCAAATGCCTACTTGGCTCAGAGGATCTCCTCGATAAATAGTATCTCAGCACTCTGTGAGGCTACTGGAGCTGATGTTTCTGAGGTGGCCCGTGCTGTCGGCAAGGATTCAAGGGTTGGACCTATGTATTTGAATGCAAGTTTTGGTTTTGGAGGGTCAGCATTCATCAAAGACATCCTCAGTCTGGTCTATATCTGCAAGTGCAATGGTCTAACTGATGTTGCTGAGTACTGGAAACAGGTGCTTAAGATCAATGATTTCCAAAAAAGCCGTTTTGTCAAGCGGGTCATTTCCTCTATGTTCAATACGGTCGTGGGGAAGAAAATTGCTGTGCTTGGGTTTGCATTCAAAAAGGACACAGGCGATACGAGAGACACACCTGTAATTGATGTCTGCAAGGGGTTGTTGGACGACAAGGCCACCCTGAGCATATATGATCCCCAGGTGAGCGAAGAGCAACTCATATATGACCTCACAATGCAGAAACTCGATTGGGATCGCTCGAGCTCAAATCAGCTGCTGATCTTGAGCCCAACAGAAATGAAGCAAGTGCATACAGCGAGAAACGCGTATGAGGCAGCTGAGGGGGCACATGGTGTTTGCATCTTGAACGATTGGGATGAGTTCAGGGAATTGGACTACCGAAAGATATATGAAGCGATGTGCAAACCAGCTTTCATCTTCGATGGGCGCAATGTTGTTGATCCAGAAAAGCTCAGGGCGATAGGATTCATTGTGTACTCCATCGGGAAGCCTCTGGATGCATGGGTAAAGAGTATAGCTGTTGCAGTGTAATGTGGTAAAGCAAACTGACAATTCTTTGTAGCTTTACTGTTTATATTACAAACTCCTCTGATTAACTGCTTCAGACAGTATATCTCAACTTACAGTCTTGTAATTTTTGAAGCACTTGTATGTTCATTTCTCTCTTCGATTTTGTTCCTTATCTGAGGCATGGTAGATCCTCAGTTTTTTGTCAATGAAATATCCTTCCTTCAAACACGATTTGAGGTGGACGTCAACAGAAATGTATGATTCAACTAAGAATGATCCCCCTACAATGTTCCATATCCTCGCTAGTTTCTTGAATTACTTTTGCTGACAATATCTACTAAACAAAAAAAAAGCCTCCATTTTTTTCTTCAACAAGAGGTACAT
Source organism: Zingiber officinale (assembly GCF_018446385.1). Taxonomy (NCBI): domain Eukaryota; kingdom Viridiplantae; phylum Streptophyta; class Magnoliopsida; order Zingiberales; family Zingiberaceae; genus Zingiber; species Zingiber officinale. Next base: position 119,214,793 of record NC_055986.1, on the reverse strand, counting down.
TAGCACCTCTACATGCTTATCAACAATCTTAGCTGAAGATTATCTATCAGATGTTTACTTTAGTCTGAGTTTACCTTAATCTTCTAAATCTTTATTGTGTTGATCCGTGTATACCTAATATGATTTTGAACTCCTGGAGACCCAAAAATTATGTTAATGTTATATTGTGGTCGAAAAATATTGTTTGAAAGGTTAGATATATATGATGAAATCATCGTGAGGTGCGTGACCTATATGGTAATAACCTTTATTAGAGACAGGAATCATCTGGATCACTGCATCACACACTTTTTTTTTTCCCCTGCAAGTGAGCTCATTTAGTTGGATCGATCAAAAATCCACAAACTTTTCTCTATCAAGTTAGGTGCTTGGAGCATTTCTTGAATCCGAAGCAAAGGAAGAAGTTCTACAGTCCGTTGCAGGATATGCCAATCATCTGACTAAAACCCATGTTACAGGTTGTCTCACACATATATGTTTGATCCTTTTTGAAAAAAAAAAGGGGGGGAAATGCACTAAAAACATGTGCTGCTTTGCTTGTGCTGTAGGCAAGAACTTGGCTTAGATGGTTTAGAAATTATGAAGGATGCATGGTGAGCATGACTAAAGAGGTTTTAGTAGCTTAATAATCCCACGAAAGGTTTGCCTACTTTTGCTATTAGAAAAGGATGCCCTTTATTCACAATGTAAAAGCTCCTCACAAGTTCAAATTCTTTGATTTTTGAACAGATAGTTTCTATAGCTAAGAACTTCATTTCTATATTTTGGTTTGTATTTCCTAGTTAAAATCTATACGAAATTATATAGCTAATTATATTTAGATCATTTGGTTTGTATTTATTCATTGAGAATCTACACTTTTTGAATTCATGTAGAAGTTCTATATCAGCTTGGCAGGAAGCACGATGCCTGTCATTGGACAAGCTGGCTCTGAAAGGATGTAACCATTTCAGGCAGAAACATGGGAAAGCGTCCAAACTCATTGATTGCTGATTTGCTTGAAAAAGTTTATTCCAATTCCCTGTACATGATTTTGTTTGCATCTTACGAGCAATTTACTGATGAGATAAAAGGAGCCCTAATGTAATTTTGTAAAGCTTTGTTGAAATATTTCTAATTAAATAGAAAAAAGAAAAGTTGGACCGGACGGAGGAAAAAGGGCTGGGCTCGTGACCCTAGTGAAATGATAGTCATCGTCATCATCAGTAAAGATATCTTACATCCTTTTAATCTCATATTTACTGACCTACCCTCAATATCATTTGTTATGTCCAAATGATGTTTATATACCCATATTTACTTGGACTTTGATTGATGCCCTTGTGCGAGTAGCCACGGTCCCTTCACTCGTTTTCATCCTAGCACAGCTCCGAGATCAACAAACGGATACAAGCTTTCTATGGAATAGGCGAAGCAGATCGCAGAGCGGTGGGTGGGGTCACACCGAGGTAGGATGTGCGAGTGGCCACGATTCCTTGCGTCATCTTCATCCAAGCACTGCTCTGTATAGGAAGTGAATCACAGAGCATTGCAGTTGGAGTCGTGCACCGAGTAGATTTTCCGCTAATATATGTGGACGACTTGAGGTTGAGTTTTTATTTCCGTTGTATAGAATTTTCTCCGTCAAATTTTAGATACCGCGTGTCTTAAGCTCGAATTAAACTGCTCGAGTAGCTTGTATGAATAGAAATGTACTCAGTTTAAAGGAAAGTTGATCTTTTAAAAGGCCTTACCCCCATAGAAATCAATTATCAGGGAAATCCATCTTAAATTCCAGTCGAACACAAGACTTCTCACTGAGCTACAACAAACAATCACCCAACACATGGCACTCAGGCCAAAACACAACCCAGTTTCCCATCCATTGTTTTGTTTTTGTCCATCGACAAAGAAAGTAAAGGGCAGTTGGCTTCGCTGGAAGATCCAGCCATATCCATGGCACAATCCCGACCGTCCATTTCCATTTCCATTTCTATTTCCATTTCGAAGGCCACCATACTCCTGTTGACTAGTTAATTTTGCTTCCGTGCATGAATTTCTCCTCCCAAATTCCTCCCCACTCTATATATAAACCGCAAAAGGAAGCCTTGCGGACCCAATTCCCTGCTTCATCCCTCGATTCCTTACACTTCTTAAGAACAGAGAAGGAAGCAAGCAGCGGTCACAGCTGGGAGACTCGGAGACTGAGTTGGATCGATGAGTTGGTGTGGAGTTGCTTAGGTCTCTCTTCCTCGCGCGGTTGGATGAGTCAGAAAAGGAAGCCGCTTCTTGATCCCTTGTAAGCTCCGCAATTACCTCTTCCCTTTTCTGCCCTGCTTTCCTCTGTTTGGTCGCCTATGGAGGGAGACCGGCCGCCGGCGCATCCATGTAAAGTGTGCCAGAAGAGCTTCCCCAGTGGGCAATCCCTCGGCGGCCACATGCGGTCCCACCACAATATCTCGGCGGATGCAGGCGGCAAGGACCCGCGGACACCACCGGGCTCCTACCGACTCAGGGCGAACCCCAAGAAGACGTGGCGGATGTCGGACGCCGGCGACGGGGCGGATGCGGAGAAGCGGTGCGGGGAGTGCGGGAAGGAGTTCTTGACTTGGAGGGCTTTGTTCGGCCACTGCGAGTGTCACTTTCTGAAACCAGAGCCGGACAGACAGACCGATTGTAGGATTGCGTCGGCAGCGATCTCGCCCGGGAGAAGGATGCGGATGCCGGCCATGACTTCGTGCTCGTTCTCGAGCTCGGATTACGAGCGCGAGGACGAGGATGGAGCGATCGGGCTTATGATGCTGTCGAGGGATTGCAGACGCTGGGACGGAGGCGGCAGCGAGGGCAGCAGCGACTCTTCCGTCAAGGAAGCGGAGTTGGATCTTCCGAGGAAAGGGATAAAAAAGACAAAAGTTTCCCATGATCAATTTGCCGGTGATCTTGATCTGCTCAAGAATCAAAAGATCTACTCTTTTCCAGCCGATGAGTTCAAATGCTCCTCCAGTGAGGTATCAGGGAAGGGTTTCCCCTACAAAAGGGATCGTAAGAACAACTCAGATTCTATCTCGCTCGGCGCTACGTTCCAATTGGATGATCAAAGGAGCCAATTCCAATGCGTCGACTGCAAGAACACCTTCCAATCTTACCAAGCTCTCGGCGGCCATCGAGCGAGCCACAAGAGGACGAATGGTTGCCGTAGAAGCAAGATCGATTCCGCCCATCGGATTGCAAACGAGGAAGAAACGGTGGACGGCGGTGAAGTCTCGGAAGCAAGCTTCGAATCAACGAAGAAGAGGTGCCATCTCATGATCCAGCAGCAGCCGCTGGAAATGGCCAATTTGTTCGATCTCAACTTCCCGGCCGGCGTCGACGGCGATGCCGAACTGGATTCGTGCTTTTCGGTTGCTTATCAGGTAAACATAGCTTCGTAATTTGCTGCTCCGAAGCTTCACTATCTTCTACTGCTTGGCGTTGCGATTGTTAATTAGAAATAACTCCAGAACAACAAGTTACACTTCATTGGCTGCTTCAAGTGTGATTGATTCATGGTGGTGCACAGAAGCACCTCAAATAGCTGATCGATTTGCGTTGAACATTGCACTAGACAAGTTTGGTTCCCTTTTATTGCAATTTTCATTTCTTCTTTGGACACGAAAAAGCATGCGTAGCACAGGTTGTTTACAGTTCGTCTGTGGCACATGCAACTTGGAAGGTCCTCCTCCTTCAGGTTACATTAAAGTGCTCCTCTCCTGTGACCTGTCGGTCCTGCTTTATCGTACTGAGTTCTTGTCCTCCAACTCTGAATATGTTAATTGGGTAGAGTTTCAACATATGATTTTTTTCAAATTATGATTGCTCGAAAAGGTCTCGTCACTCTGTAGGGAAGAGGTGGCAAAATGCGTCGTGGTCTATTTACACAACACAATTAAACTTTCAGTTTTAGGGGTTTAGATTCAAGATAATTAAGTTTGAGTCATGTGATTATAACTAGTATATTTTTTTTTAGATTTATTGAATTCATTGGTTATTCTATTATGAGTTGCCTAACTCATTTAATTAAATGAAATTACCCTACATGCTCATCTAATTAATTTGTCCAAACCTCTTTAATTAAATCAGCCGAATCAAATCAATTTGTTTGAAACCATACTGTGTGAGATATATAGATGGAATATTGAATTTGAATTTAGAATTTAGAATGAACGGGCCATAACCCATAAGTAATGAGATAAAGACGATGCCTTAATCTGAGTTGACGCCTCTAGGAATAACATCTACCTATTATCTTATCGGATATCTATCTTCTGTAATTTTTTGGTTGACTGTGGCGTCAACAATTTTGAGTGCAGTCTGCATGTGTAAATATAACGTAAGACTAATTGGATTAGAAAAATGCTTGCATAAAGATATTGGTCCATCTAAGTTAGGGCAGGCACCCAATTAGCCAATTGAGGGACGACAACAGCCCGAACTGGGCCCTAGCAACCCACAGTTATAGCTGAGTTCCAACCACTGGAAGCTGATTGTGGTCCCAATACTAGGGCGGCCCTTGTGGACAGGCCCAGATAGAAAGCGAGAGGGCTCAGTCCCTCTCATTGCTGCACTTACTGTGTGTCTTCCGCAGCACCGGTCGTAGCAAAAAGTCTGTTTTTTTTTTTAATTATATACTCACCAATTTTGATTTGAATTCAAGGGTTACAACCTCTTCGTTATCACCCTTCAAGCTACCTCTCCGTCCATGAAAACGTGCATAGATTACCAAAGGGGATGTCAACTAAGTGCTATAATAACGTATAAAAATGAATAAACCAAAATAATATCTTATTCCATCAACAACTCGAAGAGGTGCATTTTAAAGGTTATGTTGACTATTACTATTTAAAGAGATGTATCAACTAATTGAAGATCTACCTCTCTAAGCTATTATCCGCTAAACCATTGGTAAGTGTACAAACCAACCATTCATAAGGAGACACATTAAAGACAAAACAATAATATAAATGTATTACATATATATTAATTAATCACCCAAATGGACGTGATAGCAAATAACACGATTCTTAATCAATTGTAAATTGATGCTGCGATAGGGCCCACCAAGCGCGGGTCAAATGTAGGGGTAATCGTCGACGTGAAAGTCAAAATTCAAATGGTCAACGGTCCCACCAAAGTTGATCGAGCGAAAATCAACTTCAACCGTCGATCGGGCCTGAAGTGTCCGATCTGCCAGATGACTTATCTGAGCAGAACGTCCGACCGATCATGAGCATTACAACAAGAACATCAGATACTCATTACGGATCAGAGGAATGTTAAGATGACTAGAGCGCTTGTCCTGTCAGGCATAAACAATCTACTGAACCAAGTCACTGTGGGAAAAAGCAGTAGAGGTCGACCGATCGGAGGAGTCCCGACCGAACGGCTACCCTGCTCGACCGAACAGTGGGATCATTCACGTATCTCTTAATATCCCTTTGAGAGGTAATGTCGCTGACAACAGGGCATGGTCAACAGGCGAATCGTACGACGGAAGCTTCTACTGTCTTATCAGGGATTTGCATGTCTTGTTAAGATATGGTGTCAGAGATACTTTTCTAACATGTCCTTTCATAGGCTGGTTAGGGAAGCGTGCTCGCGCCTTGAGGAGCATGCACGTCGCCCACTAGGGCACTATATAAAGGGGGTTCATGCACTGTGGAGGTATGTGTTATTCAGTATTCACGCTTGTGCTTTCACTGTTGCTCCTCTTTCTTCTGCTGTTCCGATGACTGACTTAAGCGTCGGAGGGCCAACGCAGAGGACCCCTTCCCTGCCCCGACACTGACGTTTCTTGTGTTATTGTTACGTCTCCGCAAGTGCACGGATTCGTCGTCAGTAATAAAGATTATCGATCCCATGAGGACTAGTTATAAGCACTAGCAATGGTTCACTTAGGATTAGCTAAACTACCGATAGTTGTAAGTTATCTAAAGAAAAGAGATTAGGAAGCAGAAACGAGAACTAACAAAGAAGAAGTAATTAACTTGGTTTATGAAAAGTTCTAGGAGTTCGGTTTCATAGTGGTGGTATTGATGTATCACATTCTATCCTTTACTTATTGTCCATCAACATGCATTCGCCAGAAGCTAAAGTATCTATCCTTAAGTACCAAATAAAGAAGATTCCTATGAAATTCTGTTACGGTTAACCCCTGTCACTAGGGTGTCTCGATAGATCACAAGAACGCAACTCTAATTGGTGTCATTAAGGATAGAAATAAGGAGCTTAGTTTGGTCTCTTACTTCCTTGTGGAGAAGTTGTCTCTCCTTTCAAGAAAGTACCCTAGATGTCCGTGAACGGGTTACCCCTGTCAGTAGGGCCCCTCGGGTGTACGATCTTAGATACTCTCTCTACGAGGTTAGCGATTCCTATACAATCAATTAATACGCAACAAGCATGCATAATAGTTGAAACAAAGCAAGCGAAATCATACAATGAATAAAGACATAAATGTGAGTCTTACATCAAAACCAATCCACAACTACTCCCTAATCCTAGAACAAGGAATCTACTATTGGTGCAACCTTAGGTCAAGGTTGACTTGGTTGACCTGACTCGAGTTGGTCAAGGGTGACCTGACTCGAGTTGTATTTTGATGTTTGACAATGTTTGACGAGAGTAGAAAAGTTGTATTCTGATGTGTTGACAAGAATACAAACTTGGGAGATTGTTGGTGCAACCGTAGGTCAAGGTTGACCTGGTTGACCTGAAAAGTCCAAGTATGGAGACTTGGCACTGGAAAAGTCCAAGCAGGGAGCTTGGCACGCGAAAAGTCCAAGTATGGAGACTTGGCACGGGAAAAATCCAAGTATGGAGACTTGGCACTGGAAAAGTCCAAGCAGGGAGCTTGGCACGAGGGAAAGTCCTAACTGGGATGTTAGGCAGTGGAAAAGTCCTGGTGAGTGAAGCCAGGCAGTGGGAAAGTCCTAACTGGGATGTTAGGCAGTGTGGAAAAGTCCTGGTGAGTGAAGCCAGGCAGTGGGAAAGTCCTAACTGGGATGTTAGGCAGTGTGGAAAAGTCCTGGTGAGTGAAGCCAGGCAGTGGGAAAGTCCTAACTGGGATGTTAGGCAGTTGGAAAGTCCTGGTGAGTGAAGCCAGGCAGTGAGAAAGTCCTAACTGGGATGTTAGGCAGTGTGGAAAGTCCTGGTGAGTGAAGCCGGGCAAGGGAAAATCCAGATATATCAAGGATGATCGGACATCTGGCGTTGAGGAAAGTCCAAGTAGGTTAAAGGGATTGACCGGACACTTGGCGAGGAATTCTAGCAGGTCAAGGGAGTGACCAGATGCTAGGGATGAAGTACCAATAGGTCAAGGTTGACCGGATATTGGTTTGGAAGGTTTGGGACTTGGTTTGGGCAAAAATCAAGCTCTGGATCGGTCTGCAGACCGATCCAGTGATACGTTTGTGTATCTGATCGGTCTGGTGACCGATCAGATAACAAACAGAAGGCTGTGGGACCGATCAGGGACGCTGGGATCGGTCCGAGGACCGATTAGATTCCACACAGAGAGTTGGGCAACTCTCTGTGAAGCATTCTGATCGGTCTGGGGACCGATCAGCACAGGGCCTGATCGGTCCCCGCGACCGATCAGGCAAGCCCCAGACCGATCAGGCTGAAGCCTGATCGGTCCAGGTTCTAGCTGTTGCGTAGCAATGGCTAGTTCTCTGCTCTTCTTCTTCGCAGGTATAAAAGAGGGCTACAGGACTTCGGTGATCGCTCTCTCTGCTGCTACTTCTTCTTCCTTCTGGAAGTTCTCTCCTGCCCGAAGCTTCTGCTTCTTCTTCCTGCTGAGCTTTGTTGAGTTCGTTGGGTGCTAAAGCTTCGCGTGAGCTTCTTCCTGTTGCTGGTTTTTCTAGCTAGGCTTGGATCCGAGAAGCTGCTGCTTCACCAGGGTTCCTGCTGACTTCAAGAAGGCAAGCAAGTGTTGTTTACATTTCTGTTCCTGTTTTCTTGTTCCTATTTGTACTCCTATTGCTATTGCAAAGATTGTGGTGAGGTTTCTCCACCCACAAGGAGTATCTATTAGCCGGGTTTCCGGGGACTCATCCACCGACGGATTGATAGGCTTCGTCCACCTTACGGACACGCTGAGGAGTAGGAGTTCATCTCCGAACCTCGTTATATGGTTTGTTTTTCTTCTCCTGTTTTCTTTCTACGTTGTATTTCCGCTGCACTAACCTAATCGTAGGAAGAAACGCGAAAGATTGGGGTCGGCTATTCACACCCCCCCTCTCTAGCCGTACGTCGGATCCTAACATCTACTCCATAGATGTCGGAGAAAAACCCGAAGACATAATGTAATTAAGCATACAATTCTCAAATAAGAACAGAGAAAGAGAAAGTATGTTTATCCAACGACGACGAGTGATCTTCGATCCAATCCTTTGCTTCTGGAGTTGATGTCGTGATAAAGGATCGCTGGACAGAGGTCCTGGATGCCGTGGAACGACACCAAGATGATTCTTCCTTTGACGGCTCGCTTCCTGGCTCTTCCCCTTCCCCCTTGAGGAGAAGGGTTAAAACCCTATTTATAAGTTAGGGCACGACACTGCGCCGCGGCCGTGCGAATGTAGCACGGTCGTGCCTTCTTCTACCTCTGGCCATGCTGCACGGTCGTGCTAATTGGCATGACTGTGTGGATTTGGGCCTCGGCTTCTGGGGCACGACCGTGCAGGATTGCATGACCGTTCCTTGCTTGGCTGCTAGTCGTGGGGGGCACGGTCGTGCAAGTTTGCACGACCATGCTCTGATCCTTCTCTGTTTGGCCGCATGGCCGTGCAAGAGTTACACGACCATGCACTGTCCTTCTTTTGTTTGGCCACATGGTCATGCGAGGTTGCACGACCGTGTTCTCTGCCTCATTCCGGTACGTCGACAATCGTTGTTTTTGCTCTGAAAGTTGTCCCTGTCAACACAAAACCAAACAAAGAGCTGATATCCGAACAAAAGAGTATTTATGATGAGTACATGATAAAAGAGACGATCATGCAAAGAATACATAGTATAAAGCAAGTGAATGTGCGTTAAAACATGCATAAACGATCATAATATTTACGCACATCAGTTATAGAGCGAAGCAAAGTCTACACACAGTCAACCAAGGAGCCACATCCCTAATTAGCCTTCTTCATAATTTTTGGACAGGATCGCATTGGCGCCGTCTATGGGAACATAGCCTGTATCCGAAACTTGAAGATGACGCTGGACGACCCACGATGGTGACACTAACACATGAGGAGTTGGATATGTTGATACTATTGGTGCGGTTAACACTAACGGTCTAACTCAGGTTTTGATGAATAACAAATTAGGTTAAGTTAGGTTTGTCGTTGTCTAACACTCTGATCGAGTGTGCAGGCGAAGTCCAGACAGGTCGACGGGCTGACCTGATGTCTGGCACGAAGCCCAGCTAGGTCAATGGGCTGACCGAATAGCTGGCACGAAGTCCAAGCTGGTCGACGGGCTGACCGGACGCCTGGCACGAAGTCCAAATGGGTCAAAGGGCTGACCGGACATTTGGCACGAAGTCCAGCTAGGTCGACGGGCTGACTGGATAGCTGGCGAGAAGTCCAGACGGGTCGAAGGGCTGACCGAACGTCTGGCAGGTGAGTAAAGGTAAGTCACTGGAAGGTAGTGACTGTGAGGACGCATTCCCGGGAAGGGAACTTAGGCGCCGATCCAACTTAGAACCATTTTGAAACTCTAAATCGAGATCGTGACTAGATTCCGGTCTCGGAAAGACGGAATCTAAGTCATAGTGTTTATGTTGAATTTATAAACTGTGCTAATACGTTGTTTTATAGGATATTTTACCTCGGACTAACCTTGTCTTGCAGGAGGACTTTTCTGGAGAAAGGTGGTCCGGGCGCCCGGAAGGGATCTGGGCGCCCGGAGGCAAGTTATATCCAAGACGCAGCGTCGACACGTGGAGCTCGCTGGTTGGGACTGCTACGTCACACCAGGGCGCCCGGAAGGGATTCAGGCGCCCCGAGCATCCTATAAAAGGAGGGTCAAAGGAGGAGCTCAGAACACAACTTAGAACGAACGATCTGCTCACTTATGCTCCTGCGACGCTGCGAATCTCAAACAACGCGTCATTCCTTTAATTTCTTTTCTTGTCGGTATTGTTTTATTTTACTAATTAATTCCTGTACGTCAATTTTGTAAACATTCTTCCGAATTATTAGTGATTGCCCAACGAAAGTACTCAACGAGTATGGGCCTTGGAATAGGAGTCGACACAGGCTCCGAACCAAGTAAAAAGGTTCTGTGTTAGCGTTGCATTTACTTTTCCGCTGTGCTCACTCTTTTAGAAATTTTTTAAATCGATATTCACCCCCCACCCCCTCTATCGAAATTCATGATCCAACAGATACAAGCCCGGGCAGCCAAGATTGTGGAGCAACAACAACAGTAGGCGATGGCTGAGCACCAGGTAGATGAACCCGCGACATCAGCAGCGGGGTAGCAGGAAGGAAATAGAGACCGAGCAGAACATGTTTCCATTTGGGGGAAGAATAAGAAGTCGACCGACACATACAAGGACACGCCCAATGCGCTTATCCCCTTCCATCGGGCACTATTCTAAACTCCTTTAAAGGAACATGGCCAAGCGGATAGAGAGCCAGAGTTGTCCTCGGACGACGCGCCTATCCGGGACGGAAGGAAGGGAAAGACACCTCGGGTCGATGACTCGCCCGAACGGATCAATGGGCAATTATCTCAGGGGATCTGGATGATCCACTACCGCAACACGATACCCCACTAATGATCGGGGAATATAATGGAATGACTGATCCAAAAGATCATTTAATCAGATTCGACAATGCAGCCACACTCATCAGTACACCGATGGAGTGAAATGTCGAGTCTTCCACACCACCCTCTCAGGATCAACGCGACGCTGGTTCAGACGACTACCGATCAGATCAATCCACAATGTCAAGGACTTCCGAGCGACATTCCTGCATTACTTTGCTAGCAATCGCTGTCACCAGAAGATGATCATTAATTATTCACAGTAAAGCAAGGGCCTAAAGAGGCACTGAGGGTCTACATCAAGTGGTTCAACCAGGTGGTCATAGATATTCCAATGGTCTCCTCGGAGATATTGGTAAGCGCCTTCTCTCAGGGGCTTACCAAAGGGGAATTCTTTCGTTCACTCATTCGGAAGCCGCTAAAAGAGTTTGACCACCTACTCAGGCATGCCACCGAATATATAAACGTGGAGGAAGCTCAAGTGGCTCGAAGGAAGGAAGAGTCGGTTGAGCATACTGCTCCCCCTGAACGACGGTCGACCACCAATTATCAACCACCAAAAGGCCCCCGATCAGAAGTAACACAACTGCACCAAGAGCCCAAAGCACATGCCGTGCAGCACATAGCAGCAGGTCGACCCAAAGTTGCAAAAGGCAGGACTTGGGCGTCGTTATTTTGCTCATTCCACCAATCGGTGACCCACAACACTCGAGACTGCTATGACTTGAGGCCAATTTCCAACCAACCGGCTCCTCCAGGATACCGTCGTCGCTCACCAACCCTCGATCGACAACATCAACGCTAGTCGGACAGTCGGACAAGCAAAGAGAAGAAGAGAGACCGGTAGACGAGCAGTGCCATCACCAACCTCAGCGAAGGGGAAATGCAAGTCCTACCTGAGCTTCGGTTGAGTGGACCAGATCCTTGGCTCGGGAAGAGGAAAATAGAAGCAACGCCGCTCGGGCGAAATCAAAATGATTGTCGGGGGGCCAAGTGGCGATGATTCCAACCGAGCAAGGAAGTCGCTGTTAGGATGTATACTAAAAGTCTAGCTTTTTGTAAACATTTATTTTGAAATAAGAATCACATTGGTCAAATGTCTACATTTATATTAAATGTAGTTGTCCATTTAATTTATATTGTAGATAACATGGTGTGTGGTGTCACACAGAATATCATGTTATCAGTTCCTTATAAATTATAAATAGTAGCTCACAACTAAGATGGAATGGGGTAAACCATTGGAATGATTGTAGTGTAATTTGGTATTAGTTTATCTTAACTATAAAATTACACTAGTACACTATGTGTGTATTGAGCAGGATCATTTGAGGAAGTTTCTTTTTATACTGGCTACATAAAAGAACAAAACCTCTGTTATTACGGAGGTGCGTACTCTTAATCCTAATATAATAACAAGCATATATACTTAGTATGTATTTCTTTAATTTATCAATGAGTGAGATTTAGTTCGTTAAATCAATAGGCCCGATAAGTTGGAAAATAATATTATTTATATGGTGTGTTGTTGATTATAGAAGGAAACTGTGTCCTAGTAATCTAGGTTGATGATGTCCCCTTGAGGAGCTCATAAGGATTGTCATGTAAACCCTGCAGGTGGACCTAGTCTGGCATGACAATGAAATTGAGTAGTACAACTCTTGGAGATAGATATTAATTAAGTGAGTTGTCAGTAACTCATTTAATTAGCGGGCATTCGATATCTTAAACACATGGAGATTAATGCACTCATGATAAGAAGAAGCTCATAATGTAATTTGGGATTGATGCGATAGTTCAATAATAACTCTTTAGTGGTATGAGTTATTATTGATGAACTTGAGTTGGGTGTTCGGCGCGAACACAGAAAGCTTAAGCTCATCGGGAGACCAAAACTAATTTCTCCTCTTGGTCCCTATTGTAGCCTCTATAAAGCCTTGAATCCACCAAGTCCACTTCTTACCCAAGTAATAGGTCGGACACATCCTTGCTTGGAGCAAGGGGGCTGGCCAAGCATTTGGTTGGAGCCCAAGAGGTGGTCGGCCAAGCCATGCTTGGCGTCCAAGCATGGGGCCGGCCACACCGTTAGAACTAAAGGGAGATTTTATTTTTTGTTAAAATATTTCCTTTTGTAGCCATTCATGAAGGGATTTAAAAAAAAAAATTAATTTTAAAATTTCCTTTTATAGTCATCCTCATAGGTTTAAAAAAGAGTTTTAAAATTTTAAAATCTTTCCTTTTATAACTATCTACAAAAGATTAGAGAGAGATTTTAATTTTGTTAAAATCTTTCCTTATTTGTAGTTATTTATAATGTTTAAAAGAGATATTTTAATTTTTAATAAAACTTTCCTTTTTTGTAACCATGATTTTAAAAGAGAAGTTTTAATTAATTTTTCCTTTTTTGTAGTTGTCTACATGTTTTAAAAGAGAGAGATTAATTTTAAAACTTTCCTTTATTGCCATGTACAATAGGAAATTTAGAAAAGAGAGATTTTAATTGTTGTTAAAATTTTCTTTTTTAAGGGGAGGCCATTAATAAGAAAGTTTTAATTATGTTTAAAACTTTCCTTTTTTACCATGACCAGAGATTATAAAAGAGAATGAGAGGGTGCCTCATTAGACACATAACCTAAGCCTTGCCCCCTGGGCAACCCTCTCCCTTCATCTTCTTTCTTTGTTTTCTTTCCCATAAGGGCCGGCGGCACCTTTCTTCTTGTCTCCTCTTTTGCTTCCTTAGGGCTGGCGGCATCAAGGATTGGTAAATCCTTGTGGCCGATTACTTGGAGAGGAAGAAGAAGAAGAGGAGAAACACTTGGTGGTCGGTTGCTTGGAGGAGAAGAAGAAGAAGGAAATTTCCTATTTTGGAATCCCTTGGTGGCTCGAGAGTCTTGGAGGAGAAGAAGTGGTTCGGGTGGATTTCATCTTGGTAGATCGTCGCCCACACGACGTCCAAGAGGAGAAGAGGAATACAACAGAAGATCAAGAGGTCTTTTGTCTACAAAGAAAGGTACAACTAGTCTATTATCCCGCTGCGTACTAGTTTGTTTTCTTTGTGTGGATCCTGAAATTCCAACACAAGAGGCTATCATTTTTAGATTTTTGATTTCATGTTTCGATTTCGTGTTTCGATCTTGTGCTTCTATTAAGGTCTCTTTAGTTAAACCTAGGATTACTGTAAGAAGTTAAAAATCTAATTTCTTTGAAAGGATTTGTCTAGGAAGTGGTGGATGATCCCATAACCAAGAAAGTCTAGTGTCTCGTCATGTTTAACCTGGAAGCCAATTTTTGAAATAGATATTTAATTAACTTCTTTAATATGGTTTAACTTTTGAAGAACACATAGGTTAAACTTGGAGTAAAAATGTTAAGTATCGTTTCCAATCTAAGTTTAACTTCTGAAGAGCAACTTGGATTAATAATGTTAAGCATCGTTTGCAATCTAAGTCTAACTTCAGTAGAGCACATGGGTAGATAGGTTAAGTTCTGTGCTTGTACAAATTTTTGTACAGGGGAAACAGAACGGTGTTCCAAGTAGCAACCAACAGTCGCATGCTTGGTGATTAAAGATACATGCTATAGGATGCAACAAGGAGTAGGTCGAGAGATGAAGATCAACTTTGGCCCTCGGAACCTAGAGAGAGTGGAGATCCCTCACGATGACGCCTTAATCATCCGAACGGTAATAGCTAACTATATTATTCACCGAACTTTTATTGATATAAGTAGCTCGGTGAATATAATCTTTAAAAAGGTATTCGACTAATTGCAAATCGACCGGAGCGAATTGCAGCCCACGACAACCCCGCTTTATGAGTTTACAAGCAACGAAGTATTGCCAATTGGCCAGGCTCAGCTAGCCATATTGCTCGAAGAGGAACTTCTCAAGAGGATCAGGACCACAAATTTTATTCTAGTAGATGTGTCATCTTCCTACAATGTCATATTGGGCCGACCGGCCCTAAATGAGTTTCGAGTTGTGGTGCCTACTTTCTACGAAAATATAAAGTTCCCGGTGGGCAATGAGGTGGGCGAAGTCAAAAGTGACCAGTTGACCGCTCGACTGTACTACGTCGAGATGGTAAAATCGAAGGTAAGGGCCACGCGGAAGATCCAACGTTTGGAGGTGAACACCATCATGGAGGAACCTCCCGCGCTGATCTATAATGAAAAGGAGGAGGTTCAGATTCATCCTAGCTAAAGCCACTACATTTGTCGCCGCTAATATGACAGATGAGAAGAAGGCAGAGTTGGTCACCTGTCTTAGGCAAAACTACGATGTGTTCGCCTAGTCGACACACGAGCTCCCAGGCATCTCACCTAGTGTTACTCAGCACGGTCATTGTGCTAAAGGTCCAGGTCGAAGGCCTTTAAATAGGTCCATTCCGGGCGCCTGGAACCCCTCCGGGCGCCTGGACCATGTGGCTCGGCCAATCGACGCACTTCACGTAAGCTTGTGGATCAATTTTTGGGTCCGGACGCCTGAACCGAGTTCGGGCGCCCATGCCCCTACCCAGGCGAGCTTGGTCCGGACACCCGGACCAACTTCGGGTGCCCAGACCCCTTTTCTTCAACCTTTCCACCCGCAAGAAAAGTTTAGTCCAGACAATCAAAAAATAAATTTTACCCTACAAAACAGAGTTAGCACAACATAATAGATTATGACACTCATTCAGTGAAATAGAGAAAGAGAGACTTCAACTTGGAGCAAAATCAGATCATCCGAGCGAAGATAGAAAAGTTGTTTGCAGATGGTCACATCCGCTAGGTATAATTTATGAGTTAGTTGGCTAACGTCGTGTTGGTCTCCAAGATGACAAACAAATGGTGAGTCTGCATCGACTTCTATGATCTAAACAAAACCTGCCTGAAGGACTTCTATTCCCTACCCCGAATAGATCAAATAGTGGACTTCACGGCGGGTTGGGAGCTTATCTGCATGCTCGACATGTACCAGGGCTACCACTAAGGGTCGCTCGCCCATGAAGATCAAGAGAATGTCAACTTCATTACGTCCGATGGTACCTATTGCTACAACGTCATGTCGGGGCTGAAGAACGACGACGCTACTTATCAAATATTGATAACAAGGTGTTTCGACGATAGATTGACCATAACATGGAGGTATATGTTGATGGCATCTTGATAAAATCTCTCTGAGCTCCAGACGTTTGTGTAGATATCGAAGAAATCTATCGAACTCTGAGGGCATATGGAATAAAGCTGAATCTGAACAAGTGTCTGTTCAGAGCAAAGAGTGGGTGCTTGGCTATATTATCACCGAAGGGGGGATTAAAACAAATTCGAGCAAGGTGAAGGCGTTGTAGGACATGGCCCCACTCTGCAACTTGAAGGAGACCCAACGGTTGACTGGACGGATCACCGCATTATCAAGATTCATCTCCAAATCGTCTGACCAAAGTCACGCGTTCTTCAAGGTACTACGTCGTGCGACGAAATTCTAGTGGGGCGCGGAGTGCGACAAGACGTTGGAGGAGCTTAAGGAGTACTTTACCTCCCTACTTGTATTGGCAAAACCCAACATCGGCTAGCTGCTCTGGATTTATTTGTCATCCACAGAGTATGCGGTTGGCTCGGTGTTGGGGCGGCAAAACAGCTTTGAGTAACAACCTGTGTATTTTCTAAGTCATATATTAAAAGATGCAGAATCCCACTGCACTAGTCTCGAAAAATTGGTGTACACGCTAGTACTCGCTGCTCGGAGGTTTCATCCATATTTTCTCTCACATTCGATCATAGTGTGACTAACAACGCACTAGGAAGAGTTCTCCTTAATCGAGAAGCGTCCGGACGGCTAATCAAATGGGCAATCGAGCTAAGCGAGTTTAACATACAATATCAACCACGGATGGCAATCAAGGCCCAACCCTTAGTTGATTTTGTCACTAAGGTCCAGAATGTCGAGTCAGACGTGACTTGGAAGATATATGTGGATGGTTCACCCACTCGGCAAGGTAGTGGGATTGACATCCTCTTAATATCACCGTGAGAGAATAGGATGCAGTTATCCATACGGTTGGATTATTGGGCTACAAATAATGAGGCAGAATATGAAGCTCTAATAGCAGGCCTACAGGCAGCTCGACATGTAGGGGCCATAAGAGTCCTCATTCATTAAGATTCTCAACTGGCAGCTCGGCAGCTACTGGGCATGTTCGAGATAAGTAACACCCGGCTCAAGCTATACGTTGAAGCTTTTGAGAAGTTGAAGGTAAGTTTCCAAGAAGTGATTGTACAGAAGATCCCCCGGTCAGACAACCAGGCCACAGACAAGTTGGCTAAGTTAGCTAGTTTGTTATCGTTGATTGTCATTGATAAGCTGATCGAACAAGTCTTATTGATGGTACACATCGACAAGACGGCTAAGACAAACTTCCCGAGTGACTGGAAGACACCCCTAATAGAATTCCTCTGATCGAGCACTACACTGGCCGATCAGGAGAAAGCTCATTTGTTAAAAAAGAGAGTCGAGTGGTTCACTCTGATTAGAGATCAGTTATATAACAGAGTTTTCTCAAGGCCGCTGCTCAAGTCCGTTGGATCGGAGGGCATTGAGTACATCTTGCAAGAGGTTCATCAAGGCTCCTGCAGCAGTCATCTGAGTGGTAGATCACTGGCCCAAAAGATCCTACTGGCAGGGTACTTTTGGCCCACATTGCAAAATGGTGCCACTCGGATGGTTGTCACTTGCTTGGCATGCCAGAAGTATCATAACATCCCTCACTGACCTATCGAGGAGATGAAAACATCTGCGGCGACCAGTGGGGCATAGACATCGTTGGACTATTTCTCATGGCAACCTGTTAGCGAAGATTTCTACTAGTGGTAGTAGACTATTTCTCGAAATGGATGGAGGTCGAGCCGCTAGCCAACATAATTGAGTATATGATTATCAAATTTATATGACAAAACATCTTATGTTGGTTCGACATCCCTCGCCGGCTCATCTCAGACAACGGGAAATAGTTCGCAAGAAGGAGGCTCAAGCATTGGTGTGAAGGCTATGACATTCCACAGACTTTCACCTTAGTGTCTTATATGTAGAGTAATGGCCAGGCAGAAGTCACCAACAGGGAGATCCTTAGAGGACTCCGGGCTTTGCTCAACCACGCTAGAGGCAGCTGGGCCGATGAACTCCCCAGGTATTCTGGGCTCATCGCACCACACCAAGACAGGCGATATGCACAACCCCGTTCCACCTAATATATGGGGCTGAAGCAGTGGTTCTTGTGAAAGTCGGAGTAGAGTCTGACTGGGTGCAGCTTTATGATGATGGAAATGCCGATCGGAGCCTCAAGGAGCTCAACTTGATAGATAAAGTGTGCGAAAAGGCTGCGGTTCGACTAATGGTATACCGATAGCGCAGGTAGTAGAGCTATAACCAGAGGGTGATATCGAGGTCATTCTAGGTCGGCGACTTGGCTTGAAAGAGAGTGAAGTCGGTTGGCGACGTCACCAAGCTAGAAGCCCCATGGGGAGGACCCTACAAAGTTATTCAGAAGCTCTGATCGGGAACTTACTATTTGCAAGACAAAGATGAGAGAAAGCTTGAGCAGGCCTGGAGCGCAAACCACCTCCAACCCTATAGAGCCAGGTGAGAGGTGCGTGGTTAAATTTAGATACACTTGTGTAAACATATATCCTATAAGTGCATGGGAACGATAAATAAAAAATCACAAGTATCACAGACTCTTGCGTCGATCGGCCAAGTTAAATGTCGAGCGGCAACTATAAACCCTTGACTCTTCACCAACAACAGTCGAGCGGCGACTATAAACCCTGGAACAAAAGTCGAGCGGTAACTATAAACCCCAGATTAACAGTTGAGCGGCAACTATAAACCCTTGAGTCAATGAATTCAATAATCGAGCGGCGACTATAAACCTCGGATCAATAGTCGAGCGACTAGATCAAAAAGTCAAGCGACAACTATAAATCCCAGATCAACAATCGAGCGGCGACTATAAACCCTCGAGATATGAAATTATTCAAGAAAAGTACAAAAGTCAAGCGGCAACTATAAACCCAGGATCAACAGTCGAGCGGCGACTATAAACCCTTGAGTCAATGAATTCAATAGTCGAGCAACGATTATAAATCCCAGATCAACAATCGAGCGACGACTATAAATCCTTGAGTCGACAAAATCAACAAGCGAGTGACGACTATAAACCCTTAAGTTGATGAAATCAACAGTCGAGCTACGACTATAAACCCTAGAAGAAAAGTTGAGCGGTAGCTATAAACCCGAGAGTCTACGCCATCAACAGTTGAGCGGTGACTATAAACCTTAGATCAAAAGTTAAGCGGCAACTATAAACTCGGGAGTCGGCGACAACAGGCAAGCGACGACTATAAATCCCGGATCAACAGTTGAGCAGCGACTATGAACCCATGAGTCAATAAGAACAAAAGTAGAACGGTGGCTATATGTTGGTGTAGGTTGCAGTAATAATCTGGTTTTGATGTATGACAAATAGGTTAAAGTTAGATGTGTTGTTTGTCTAACCTTTCTACTAAGTGTGCTGGAGTTGACTGGTCTGAAGGACCTGACACCAGGCTGAAATCCAGCTAGGTCCATGGGATCCGATAGCTGGTGACAAGTCTAGATAGGTATGTTGGGCCCGATATCTAGCGACAAGTCTGGTTGGGTCCTCAGAACCTGACAACCGACCCAAATCCAGTTGGGTCTGTAGACCTGATAATTGGCGAGAAGACCTGGTGGGTCAAAGGCAAGTCAAGTGACTGCATTTGGTAAGTGAAGGTAAGCAACTAGAGGAGAAATCCAGTGAGGACGCGTTCCCCATTGAGGGAATTGTAGGCTTCAATCAAACTTAGAGCTATTTGAGAAACCTAAGTTGAGGTCTTGACTAGATCCTGGTCTCGAGGAGACAAGGTCTAATTACTACTCCTATCTGCTGAGTTGTACTAACTCTATTTTGCAGGATGAATCTATTTTTGTTGCCCAGGACTAACTCTTTTTTGCAAAGAAAGAAGGAGCTAAAAAAGATCCGAGTGCTCGAACCAGTCTCGCCCGGGTAGGTGCCTAGGGAGCCCTGGCGATCTGAGAGCCCGGAGTCTAGGCGCCTGGATAGCAAAATTCATCCACAAGCTGATGTGGAGCATGTCGACTGGCCGAGCCACGTGGTCCAAGTGCCCGGAGGGGTTCCAGGCTCCCGGAATGGGCCTATATAAAGGCCTTCAACTAGGAGCTTAAAAAGAACAACTACTACAAGTTTCTCTCTTATGTGCTGCTTCAAAAAGGTTCCAACGACACCGAAAGGTTGCTCCAAAGTTCGAAGAATGAAGAGTCTTTCATATTTCCTTTTTGTGTTGGTAACATTATTCTTTTCAGTTCTTGTAACCAATTCCTGTAATATATTTATGAACTGATAGTGGATTTCTCAATGAAAGTACTCGTAAAGTGTGGGTCTTGGAGTAGGAGTCGTCGAAGATTCTGACCAAGTAAAACTTGATTTGTTAGCATTATTGTCTTTCCTTCCGTTGCGTACTTGTTTTTAATTCACTCTTGATTTTTTGACGAACGCTATTCCCCCCCCCCCCCCCCCCAGCGTCTTTTCGATCCTACGACTATAAACTCAGAAGTCGACTACCATAGCCGAGCGACGGCTCTAAACCCAGGTGCATCAGATGATAGCCAATCGACGGATCTAAACCCAGGTCCGTCAAATGATAGCCGAGTAACAGTTCTAAACCCAAGTCAGTAAGAAATAGTCGAACGACAGCTCTAAACCCAGGTCAGATGATAGCCGAGTGGTGGCTCTAAACCTAGATCAGCAAGAAAGCTTCAATGTTCATTGTAGCCGAGCTGTGATTCTAGGCTCGAGTTAATAAGATGAGGTAGAACGACGACTGTGAAGATAATATAAGTCGATTGGCAGCCTTAGAATAGAGAACACTCGATCAGGGAAAGTTCATCGAAGACACTATTGGCTTGGGGAGAAGCCTCCTTCGACTAGACTTGAGGAGAAGGCTTGTGATATGGTGATAACGGGTGCCCACCAAGCGTGGGTCAAATGTAGAGACAGCAGTCAATGTGGAAGTCAAAGTTCAGGTGGTCAACATGATCAACGGTGGTCAACAGCCCCACCAAAGTTGGCCGAGTAGAAATCGACTCCAATCGTCGATCAGTCCTGAAGTGTCCGATCTGCCAGGTGACTTGTGTTGGTCCCTTGGAGACCGACAAGAGGGGGTGAATTACCTGAAATCAAAAACCAGAAATACCTTTCTCAAAAATTATAGCTTGATTAAAATAAACACCTGCATAAAAGAATTAAGAACCTAATTAAAAGGAATAGGCACAGAAAGAGTTACTTGGTTTGCAATTAGCGGATTGCTAATCCAAGGAAATTAAAGCTCACTAAAAATCTCTCTTGGGTGGAGTAGCCTCTTACAGCAGTCAAAGATCACAATTACAAAGCTAAACTTAAATGGAATCATTTTCAAGTGTTGTTTTTAGCTTCTGAGATTAGAGTTGTATTTATAGCTCTGATCGGGGCACCTGAAAGGGTTTCAGACGCTTGGAGGGAGATAAAATTTTATCCCCGTCGTAACGGATCATGACAGTTGGCAAAGCGATAAACTTTCTAGTCCGAGCGCTTGGAACAGGTTTTGGCGCCCGGACCGAGCTGATCTAGCTCGACTAGGGCACGCGCCTGGGGCGCCCTGGGTCTGAGCGGTCCGGGCGCTTGGATCACAGTCAACCTTTGGTTGACTTTTCCTCCGGGTCTTCCACTCCGGCTCCGCTCGCTTGGGTGATTTTGACCATCCTAAATAGGGCTCACCCGAACCCATTTCCCAACCTTCTCGAGCCTCATTCCGCTCTGGCTTATCATGTCTCGGAGCCGCCACACGCTTCCTTCTCATCTGCTAGCGTACTCTTCCGCAGCGCCTCATCCCTCGGACGCATCGAGCCCGTTGCTTTCTCCCGTGTTGTCCTTCTCGCTAGTTGCGTCTTTCTCTCGACTTCTGTGCTCCCAAGTTCCTGCACACTTAAACACAGAACATCAAAACATAACACAACCTAACTTTATTTGGTTGATCACATCAAAATTATCATCGGATACTTACAATCTCTCCCTTTTTCATGTGACCAACCCCAAGTTAAGTTAGGGTAAATGACAAACAATTAACAGTTATAAAATTACAGGTACATGATTTTAAAAAAAAATTATCCTAAAAGAAAATGTACCCTCCCCCTAGACTTAATATTTAATTCTTCCTGTTTGATCACATTAAAATGAGGTAATCTATACAAATAACTAGAAATAAATTTAAACAGAATCTAAGAGATAAAATATAATGATTATCATAAAAAAAACAAGAAATTTAAGTTTCTTGATTTATAATAACATTTTTGAAAGAAATTATTTTTTTATTATTCAAAAAATTCTGAAAATCTTTCTACTAATAAGCTTAAAAATCCAAAACTGAAATAAAATTTTCAAAAAAATTTGAATTAAATTTAAACAATAATAAATTCTTTTTTATAATGATTCATTTTTGCTAAATTTTTCTTAAACATAGTTTCTGAGCTCAAAAAATTGTGAGAAATTTTATGATTATATAATAAAGGAAGTATTTTTATAAAAAACTTAACTTTCAAAAATTTAATTTTCAAGAATTTTTAATATTAAAAATTTATATTTAGAAAAATAATTCATAGAAAATTCACCAACAGTCAAAAAAATTTAAAAATATTTTATTTGATAGAGAATGATAAAGTTTCATAGAAAAATAAACTTTACAAAAAAAAAATAGCACGACAAGATGTTTTTAAATTGAAAAAATATGAATTTTGTTTAAAAAATTATAGATAAATAATATAACAGTCAAAAAATTTGAAATTTTTTCATAGATGAGTAATGAAAATTTCTTTCTCAAAAAAATTAGAATCAAATTTATTTCAAATATAAATTATACAAAAAAATTATTTAGCCAATTCTAAGAAAAAAAATATTAAGTCAATTCAAATGTAAGACATAAAAATTCAATCCAAGCATGATTTTGGAATCCAATAAGAAATTTTTTAAGAATATGTTTTGGTGATAGTTTCTAATTTGGTTCTTATAATATCTATAATATCAATTAAGTCTTGAATAATTTCGAGCTGATTGAATATGCGAGCATGCAAAATTTTCAAATTTTCTATTTTTATTTTCAGCTTTTCATTTTCAATTTTTATCTTGTCAAAATCTTTTAATCGACAGGATGTTGCTAAGGTTAGTTTTAATTCATCATTTTCCTTTTTATATTTAATATTCTCAATCTCTAATTTACATGCGTTTTTTAACAACATTTTTATGAATTTAAATAACTGGTTTGGAGGTAAAGATTGTACCTGACTTACCTTGTCGATTTCAGAATCTGATGCTCCCCCTGTAGAGCTGCTTTTTCTGATGTTCCTCTCCCTTCATCGATGCTCTTGATGTTCATCTCCAATGAATTACTTTGTCGTATTCTTGGTGACTTGCCATCAATGCAAGTCCGACGAAGTCTTCAATTTTTGATTCTGATGAAGTTTCGTCCCACGTCGCCTTTAGGTTCTTGTGCCTTTTCTGGGTTGGTCTCTTATCTTTGCTTGTGTCCTTATTTTTATCCTTGTTCTTTAGTTTTGGGCAGTTGTCTTTCACGTGCCCTTCTTCATTGCGGTTATAGCATCTTACTCTTCTTTTCTTTCTTTTACCCTGTACTTGATTAAACTTATTAGTTTTAAATAACTTTTTAAATTTCCTTACCATGAACGTCATTTCTTCATCGTTAAGGGATGTTTCAGACCCTTGTTCGTTAGTTTTTGAGTTAAGGGCAATGCTCTGCATTATCTTCGTTCTTAGACCTGCATTTCTAGATTCATGAATCTCAAATATTAAAAAAAATTCTTCTGAATCACTTATCTCTAAGTCCCTAGAGATGAAGTACGCATCTATTAGAGTTAATCATTCCGGAGTCTTAGAAAATACATTAAGCGTGTACCTTAGTGAATCTCGGTTGGTTATCTTTTCTCTGAGATTCGTGAGTCTGGTGATGAGCTCCTTGATTTTTGAGTGGAGGTGTGCGACGGTTTCTCCTTTCTCCAATCAGAGGTTGCAGATCTGATTCCGGAGTAGGTACCGTCTCGTGTGTTTGGTTTCGGACGTACCTTCGTGTAGCTCTAGAAACATCTCCCAAAGCTCCTTTGCTGATTTGTAGGCGCTGATTCTATTGACTTCTTGCAGGGGTAGCACGCTTAGTAGATGGAATTCGGCTCACTCATTTGCTACGAAATTTGCTTGTTCTTTCTTAGTCCATTGATATTCTTCTTTGTCTTTTGGAGCTATAAAACTATATTTTAATATTAGTAGTAAATCAAAAACCGTTTTGAAGAATATCTTCATCTTTCTTTTTCAAATCACGAACTCCCCCTCGAACTTCGGTGGGTAGATACTTGGTCCAGCTATTTCTTGTGCTTCGGTTGGTCGTTAGTCCTTCTGAAGCATCCTTGCTCTGATACCAATTGTTTGTCCCTTAAAAGGTCGGCAAGAGGGGATGAATTGCCTGAAATTAAAAACCAGAAATACCTTTCTCGAAATGCATAGCTTGATTAAAATAAACACTTGCATAAAAGAATTAAGAACCTAATTAAAAGGAAGAGGCAATTACTTGGTTTACAATCAACGAATTGCTAATCTAAGTAAATTAAAGCTCACTAAAAATCTCCTTTGAGCGGAGCAGCCTCTTACAGCAGTCAAACCTCATAATTACAAAGCTAAACTAAAATGGAATCATTTTGTTGTTTTTAGCTTCTGGGATCAGGGCTGTATTTATAGCCCTGATCGGGGTGTCTTGAAGAGTTCCAGGTACCTGGAGGGGGATAAAATTTTATTCTCATCATGATGGATCATGACAACTAGCAAACCGATAAACTTTTTGGTCCAGGCGCTTGGACCAGGTCCGGGCACCAGGATCGAGTTGATCCAGCTCGACCAGGGCATGCGCCTGGGGTGCACTGGGTCCGGGCGGTCTGGGCCCCTGGAGCACAGTTGGTTGACTTTTCCTCTTAGTCTTCCGCTTCGACTTCGCTCGCTTGGGTGATATCGTCCATCCGAAATAGGGCTCACCCGAACCTATTTTCTAGCATTTCGAGAGTCATTCCGCTCCGGCTACTCATCTCTCGGAACCGTCGCACACTTCCTTCTCATCCTCCAACGTACTCTTCTACAACATCTCATCTCTCGGATGCACCGAGCCCGTCGGCTCTCTTCTGTGCTGTCTTTCTCGCTAACTATGTCTTTCGCTTGACTTCTGTGCTCCCAAGTTCCTACACACTTAGACATAGGGCATCAAAACATAGCAGGACCTAACTAAACTTGGTTAATCACATCAAAATTACCATGGGATACTTACAATCTCCCCATTTTTCATGTGAGCAACCCTAAGTTAAGTTAGGGTAAATGACAAACAAATAACAGTTATAAAATTGTAAGTACAT
The DNA here is from genome assembly GCF_018446385.1 of Zingiber officinale. Classification (NCBI taxonomy): domain Eukaryota; kingdom Viridiplantae; phylum Streptophyta; class Magnoliopsida; order Zingiberales; family Zingiberaceae; genus Zingiber; species Zingiber officinale. The sequence continues at coordinate 119,189,505 of NC_055986.1, read as the reverse complement.
GATTTTAAAAAAAACACCCTAAAAGAAAATGCACCCTCCTCCTATACTTAATATTTAATTTTCCTCCTTTGATCACATTAAAATGAGGTAATCTATGCAAATAACTAGAAATAAATTGAAACAAAATCTAAGGGATAATAAAATATAATGATTATCATAAAAAAAATCTAAAATTTTTTTGAAAGAAATTACTTTTTATTATTCAAAAAATTATGAATTTTTTTTAACTAATAAGCTTAAATATCCAAAGTTAAAATAAAATTTTCAAGAAAACTTGAATTAAATTTAAGCAGTAATAAATTCTTTTCTATAATGATTCATTTTCGCTAAAATTTTCTTAAAAATGGTTTCTGAGCTCAAAAAATTGTGAGAAATTTTTTGTTAATATAATAGAGGAAGTATTTTTATAAAAAAACTTAACTTTCAAAATTTTAATTTTATAAAATTTTTAATATTAAAATTTACATTTAGATAATTAATTCATAGAAAATTCACTAATGATAAAAAAAAATTTAAAAATATTTTTTTAGATAGAGAAAATGATAAAGTGTCATAGAAAAATAAATTTTGTAAAAAAAATAGCATGATAAGATATTTTTAAATTGAAAAATATGAATTTTGTTTAAAAAAATATAGAAAAATAATACAATCGTCAAAAAAATTTGAAATTTTTTCATAGATGAGTAATGAAATTTTATTTCTCAGAAAAATTAGGATCAAATTTATTTCAAATAGAAATTATATCAAAAAATTATTTAGCCAATTCTAAGCAAAAAAAATATTAAGTCAATTCAAATGTAAGACATAAAAATTCAATCCAAGCATGATTTTAGAATTCAAAATAGATTCCTTCCTACCAGATTAATAAATTTTTTTTTAAGAATATGTTTTGGTGATAGTTTTCTGATTTAGTTCTTATGATATATATAATATAAATTAAGTCCTGAATAATTTCGAGCTGGTTGAACAAGTGAGCATGTAAAATTTTTCAAATTTTCTATTTCTATTTTCAGCTTTTCATATTCAATTTTTATCTTATCGAAATCTTCTAATCGACGGGATGTTGCTAAGGTTAGTTTTAATTCATCATTTTCCTTTTTATATTTAATATTTTCAATCTCTAATTTACATGCGTTTTTTAACAACGTTTTTATGAATTTAAATAACTGGTCTGGAGGTAAAGATCGTACCTGACTTATCTTGTCGATTTCAGAATCTGATGCTCCCCCTGTAGAGCTGCTTTTTCCTGATGTTCCTCTCCCTTCATCAATGCTTTGATGCTCATCTCCAATGAACTACTCTGTCGTCTTCTTGGTGACTTGCCATCAATGCAAGTCCGGCGAAGTCTTCAATTTTTTATTCTGATAAAGTTTCGTCCCACGTCGCCTTTAGGTTTTTGTGCCTTTTCTGGGTTGGTCTCTTGTCTTTGCTTGTGTCCTTGTTCTTTAGTTGGCAGCTGTCTTTCACGTGTCCTTCTTCATTACAGTGGTCTCATCTTACTCTTCTTTTCCTTCTTTTACCCTGCACTTGATTAAACTTATTAGTTTTAAATAACTTTTTATATTTCCGTACCATGAACGTCGTTTCATCATCATCAAGGGATGTTTCAGACTCTTGTTCGTCAGTTTTCGCCTTAAGGGCAATGTTCTGCATTGTCTTCATTCTTAGACTTGCATTTCTAGATTCATGAATCTCAAATGTTAAAAATAATTCTTCTAAATCATTTATCTCTAAGTCCCTAGAGATGAAGTATGCATCTATTAGGGTTAACCATTCCGAAGTCCTAGAAAATGCGTTAAGCGTGTACCTTAGCGAATCTCAATAGGTTATCTTTTCTCTGAGATTCGTGAGCCCGGTGATGAGCTCCTTGATTCTTGAGTGGAGGTGTGCGACGATTTCTCCTTCCTCCAATTGGAGGTTGCAAATCTGGTTCCGGAGCAGGTACCGTCTCGTGAGTTTGGCTTCGAGCGTACCTTTGTATAGCTCTAGAAACTTCTCCCAAAGCTCCTTTGCTGATCTGTAGGCGCTGATTCTATTAACTTCTTGAGGAGGTAGCACGCTCAGTAGATGAAATTCAGCTCGCCTATTTGCTACGAAATCTGCTTGCTCCTTCTTGGTCTATTGATATTTTTCTTTGTCTTTTAGAGCTACAAAATCATATTTTAATATTAGTAGTAAATAAAATTTCATTTTGAAGAATACCTCCATCTTTCTTCTTCAAATTGCAAACTCCCCCTTGAACTTCGGTGAGTAGATACTTGGTCCGACCATTTCTTATGCTTCGGTCGGCGCTTAGTCCTTCTGAAGCGTTCTTGCTTTAATACCAATTGTTGGACCCTTGAAGGTCGGCAATAGGGTGTGAATTGTCTGAAATAAAAAACTAGAAACACCTTTCTCAAAACTTATAGCTTGATTAAAATAAACACTTAATAAAAGAATTAAGAACCTAATTAAAAGAAAGAGGCATGAAATAATTACTTGGTTTGCAATCAGCGGATTGCTAATCCAAGTAAATTAAAGATCATTAAAAATCTCCTTTGGGCGGAGCATCTTATTACAGCAGTTAAAGCTCACAATTATAAAGCTAAACGAAAATGGAATCATTTTCAAGTGTTGTTTTTAGCTTCTAGGATCAAGACTGTATTTATAGCCCTGATCGGGGTACCTGGAGGTGGAGAAAATTTTATCCCCGTCGCAACGGATCGCGGCAGCTGACAAAGCGATAAACTTTCTAGTCCAAGTGCTTGGACTAGGTTCGGGCACCAGGATCGAGCAGATCCAGCTCGACCAGGGAACGCGCCTGGGGCGCCTTGGGTCCGGGCGGTCAGGGCCTTCGAAGCACAGTCAACCTCCGATTGACTTTTCCTCCGGGTCTTCCGCTTCGGCTTCGCTCGCTTGGGTGATAATTGCCATCCGGAATAGAGCTCACCCGAACCCATTTTCCAGCCTTCTCGAGCGTCCTTTCGCTCTGGCTTCTTGTCTCTCGGAACCGCCACGCGCTTCCTTCTCGTCCGCCAGCTTACTCTTTTGCAGCATCTCGTCCCTCAGACGTACCGAGCCCGTCGGCTCTCTCTTGTACTGTCATTCTCGCTAGCTGCATCTTTCGCTCGACTTCTGTGCTCCCAAGTTCCTACACACTTAGACACAGGGTATTAAAACATATCAGGACCTAACTTAACTTGGTTGATCACATCAAAATTACCACGAGGTACTTATAACTTGTCTGAGCAGAACGTCCGTTCGGCTAGGAGCATTACGCAAAGAACATCAAATGCTCATTATGAATCGGAGGAACGTTATGGTGATCAGAGCACTTGTCCGGTCGGGCAAAAGCAATCTACTGAACCAAGTCACGACGGGGAAAATCAGCAGAGGTCGACCAAGCTGAGGAGTCCCAGCCGAGCGGTTGCCCCGCTCGGCCGAACAGTGGGACCATTCCCGATCTCTTACTATCCCTTTGGGAGGTAATGCCACTGACAACAAGGCATAGTCAACAGGCAGATCGTACGACAGAAGCTTCTACTATTTTATCAGGGATTTGTATGTCTTGTTAAGATATGATATCAAAAACACTTTTCTGACATGTCCTTTCATAGGACGGTTGGGGAAGCGTGCCTGTGCCTTGAGGAGGGTGCATGCCCCCCACTAGAGCACTATATAAAGGAGGGTCCATGTATTGGCGGAGGTATATGTTATTCACTATTCACGCTTTGTGCTTTCACTGTTGCTCCATTTTCTTCTACTGTTCCAATGACTTATTTGAGTGTTAGAGGGCTAATACCGGGGACCCCTTCCCTGACCCGGCATTGACGTTTCTTGTGTTGCAGAGCAAAACGGAGTTTATACGTGGTCGACCAAGAAGCCATATCCCCAGCTAAATTTTTTCATGATTTTTGTACAGGATCATAAATGAACCTTTTTTTGTGTATTCAACTATATTCACGGGCGGAGCCACGTTCTAGGCTACCCGGGTACAGCCCGGGTAGCTAATGATAGTCAATAAGAAAAAAGTTTAAATTTACCTTGAGAGAAAGAAAGAAAACGCAAGAGAAGGAGAGAGCAGCCCAGGTGACGGCGTCGATGTAGCCCATAACCCGGGTGAATCACCCGGACGGGCTCCGTCATGATACTCTATTAGAATGGAATGGAACCAAGAGGATGAAAAGTTGTGTGTTTCATGGAAAGAATATGGCATTACTCTGAAAGAGCAATTTTAGGCCCAATAGTGTATCTCCCTGTACGTGATGCTATAACAATGGATTGAAGGTTTATCTCTTTTCGATGCGTGTGCGGAGAGGGCGAGACACATTGGGAGCACTTGCACTAGTCGGCATGTGCTAGCAAGGATGAGCAGTAGAGTTCTCTCGTTTTATTGTCTCCTCTATTCTCCTCTCCTCTCATGTATGCTGCAGTAAACTATCTCAGCGGATATAAAATGGTTCTTTTACGTGCAAATACTCGTAATTTATGTATCTGTATTTTATGTAAGACTGTCATTAGAAGACTGTTTAGAATGAACGATATAATTTTATTCTAATAAAAATTAAAAACACACTTTAGCAGACCGAATTAACTTGACTATAAACAAAATTGCTCCGAAATCTGAAAACTGAGAATTGCCAATAGAAGCCTCTTCGGACCGAATTCTGGCAAAACGAAACCCTTTGACGTTAGTGAACATGAGAAGTCAATCCAAACTTACACCACGCCTTATAGAAAAAGACAAAAGTAGCCCAAGTAATTGAACCACATCCTCCATTCTTGTAGAGGAGTTACATAGAAATAAGATATATAATTTATTTATTTACGCATAATTAGCAGAGCGAGTTAATATATCTAAAAACATATTTTATTTAGCACGCAACTTATTACTTACCCAAATCGTCGACATGATTGTTCATTGAACCACCGAGTGGGTCCCATTAGGAACCCTATAGATAATTCGGGTCTTGAGTTGTGCCAGAATTCATCACAGCAGACGCCCAACGGTCAAATTTTTTGGCAGTGATCACGGTCCACGAGGTGGAGAAGCAATTTCCCTTGCCTATTCCCGTCTTTCCGCCCGTGCTCGGTCTTCTCTGATCCATTCAACTAAGGACGACGACTACGTTTCGGCGAGAGTTTTCGACGCGAGACTCTCGCCCTAGATTTCCTACCGCTTCAGCACAAGTCTCTTTCTTTGACGCGGCCGCTCGGGCGAAAGCTTCAGATCCTTTTAACTAACTTCCGTCCGCCATTTTATTCATTCTTCGCTGCTAATTGGATCTGTTGTCGGGTTTGATTGCTAAGGTATGTCAGTTTCTTTGACGTCCTTGTGGTACACCGTCTGTAGCTCTTTCTGTTTCGGATTTGAGGTTCCGGGTTGCTAAGCATCTGATTGGCTTCTTAATTACCTGACATTTTTTAGTATTGTCGATCTTTTCTTATTTCTTATTGCTGACTTTTTAGGATCTCCAAGTCTAGTTTAATGTTTTAAGTTTGTTTCCAAATTGCTCTTATTTTACTGGATGCAATACTTCCGAGAAGCTGTTGTTTCTTATTTCCAATCCTGCTAGCTTGTTTGTATCTCAGAAGTGGGATTTCCTATCAAGCATTTTAACTTGAAGTGTTTCTTCTCAAGTCTAATCGAACAGAATTTTACCTTTTCTCTGTTTGCCACTTGCTTCCATTTTGTAAACAATATTTTTTTTTTTTGAAAAAACAAAGGAGAAGAAATCATCACAATTACTTGTGTGAGGATTCGTATATTCATCTATTTTGGTTGTGTTTGTTGAAACTAATAGATAAGGAAAAGAAATAGAATAGAGAATTAATTCTTTGATATGTTATTTACTAAAGTCAATAGACTTATTTATACAAGTTATCCAAACAATAATGGAAAGATTAAATATGATATACAATTATAAACATAGTAATGAATATAATATATTTGGAAATATTATTTTTTCTATTTGATTCATGTTAATCTTGATTTTGATTGTGATGCCAAATATAATAAATCTCAATTGATTGAAATCAATTCGAAATTATTTTTCATTATTGTCATTACCCCCAACACACTCAACGAAAGTGTCTGAATATTGAGTTTAATGCTAATTTGGTGAAGCGTTGTCTGGATAATGACTTGGTAAATATATCAGTAATTTGATCTTCAGTAGAGATGTAAAAAATTGAAAGTTATCAAGTCGCCACACACTCACGAACAAAATGAAAATCAATCTCTACATGCTTGGTACGAGCATGAAAAATAGAATTTGTCGCAAGATAAGTTGCTCTAATATTATCACACCATATTTTAGGCGTAACAATTGAGGAAAAGTGTAATTTTGAAAGAAGATACTGTAGCCAAATAATTTCTGACGTCGCGTTAGCTATACCTTTATATTCAGCTTTAGTACTTGGCGAGAGACTGTAGGTTACTTATTTGAAAGCCAGGAAATAAGATTTTGCCCAAGAAATATAGCATATCCGCTAGTAGAACGTCTATCTTTGGGAGATCCAACTCAATCTGCATCACTGTAAGCAATCAACTCTCGTAAGGACTGACGATATAAAAAAAGATCATGTAAAATAGTGCCTTTGAGATATTGAAGAATTCTCTTAACACCTTCCCAATGGTGTTCAGTAGGAGCATGCATAAATTAACAGGCATGATTCACAGCGAAAGCAATATCGGGTCGTATAATGATGACATATTATAGGGCACCAATAATGCTTCGGTAGTTCTGGGTCAGCAAATGAAGAGAAGGATGAAGGTGAACCACCTTCAATATTAGTGTGGAGATAGAACGTACACCATCCATTTTAGCTTGTTGTAGAAGTCCAGTAATATATTTGCTGTGAGAGAGAAGACAACCTTCAGAATGGGAGAGAAACTCTATACCAAGGAAAAAACGAGCATTGCTAAGATCTCGAATAGGAAACTCTTGACGAAGAAGATGAAGTAAAGTAGTAATACCGTTTTAATCACTACCAGTTATTAAGATATCATCCATATAAATCAAAACAAATATTGAAAATTCCTCAATACATTTGTAGAATAGGGAAGAGTCAGTTTTTGAGCTAGAAAATCTCTGAGTATGAAGTCAGGTAAATAGATGACGAAACCATGCATGAGGTACTTGCCGAAGAACATATATAGATTTCTAAAGTTGACGCACTTGGAAGTTGCGAGTGGATGAATCCATGTGGTTGTTCCATAAAAATAGTTTTTTCAAGGTGTCCATGAAGGAAAGCATTGGAAACATCTAATTGTCGTATCGACCAATTGGAGCTAACAACTATAGATAGTAGCAATCTAATAGTTGTAATTTTAACGACTGGACTAAAAGTATCATTGAAATCAATATCTGGTTATTGATTAAAGCCTTTAGCAACAAGGCAAGCTTTGTAATGTTCAATAGATCCATCTGCACGATACTTAATTCGGTAAACCCATTTAGAGCCCATAATATTCATAGATAGAGTACGAGGAATTAAACTCCAGGTTGTATTGTGAAGAAGAGCATCAAACTTTATAGTCATCGCAACACGTCAATTTGAATCTTTGACTGCCTATATAAAACTAGAAGGTTCAACAAAATTTGAAGAAGCAATAAGAGCATGTGGAAGAGGATAACAAGTGGAAACTGGTTGACATCGTGCATAAATATTGCTTAGAGGAAGCATTTGCCAAAGAGTATCATCATCAAAGCTACTTGGAGATGAGTGGTTAGACGAATTGGAATCAGAACTAGAGAGTGGATCACCACTAGCTGCTGAGTCTATAAGAATTTGTGGAGATGGAGCAGGACCCAATATACCATCCCCTGGTACTTTCAATATGTCTTAATGAAGCAATCTGTTGGGATTCTAGTATATTATTCAGTGATATTAGATAGGTTCCTTGATTATCTGAAGGAGGATTTGAGATAGTAATTGTAAACGGAAAAAGAGATTCATCAAAAGTAACATGTCGAGAAATATATATCCACCCGGTCGAAATACGGAGGCAACGATACCCACGATGCAAATTACAATAACTAAGGAAAATACATTGTTGAGAGCGAGGATTTAACTTGTGTTTAGAGTAAGGTCGTAGCCAAGGATAACATGTGTAACCAAAGATACGGAAGAAAGAGTAATCTGGAGGACGATTATAAAGTATTTCCAAGGGACACTTGTTTTGAAGTAGCGAAGTGGGTAAACGATTGATAAGATAGACTACCGTTTGGATGACATCATCTCAAAATTTAAGTGGAACTGAGACATGATTAAGAAGAGCCAAGGCAGTTTCAATCACATGACGATGTTTCTCTCGGCGGATCCATTTTATTCAGGAGTGTGGGGACAAGAGACTCGATGGAGGATGCTAGAGGAAGTAAGATGATGATGAAATGCTTTATACTCTCCACTTCAATCAGAATGAAGGGAGAGTATTTACGATCAAAATAACACTCAACATGCTTTTGAAAACAACAAAAAATATCAAAGAGGTCAAATTTTCTTTTTATAGGAAAAATCCAAATGAACTTGCTAAAGTTATCAATAAAAATAACATAGTAAAGAGAACCCTGATTAGAAAGAATAGAAGCAGGACCCCATAAATCAGAGTGAATAATTTCTAAAGGAAAACTAGAGTTGCGAGTAAAGGATGCAAAAGGTAGTTTATGAGATTTTGCTTTCATACAAGCTTCACATAAATGAGATGATGACGCTAAAGAAGTTGGTAAAGCAAAACGATTAATAATATCATGAACAAGACATAGAGATGGATGACCAAGATGTGCATGCCAAGAAAATTTGTTCGTACGTTCTCCAACAAAGGTTTTGAGAGAGGTGGGTTGAAGATGATAAAGACCGTTTTTAGTGCCCCCTTGGAGTAGAATAGTTCATGTCGCGAGATCCTTCACAAGGCAATGATGAGGATGAAATTTAAAAAACACATTATTATCAAGAGCAAATTGACGTATGGAAAGTAAATTTTTAGTGATAGAAGGAACATGAAGAGTGTTACGTATGCGAAAAGTATGACCATATGAATGAAAGGATATGTTTTCAATGTGAGCAATTTGCAAACCTAAGTCATTGCCTATTTGTACCATGTCGGTCCATGATAAGGCAAAGCTTCGACAAGAATATCATATTCCGGTGTAACATAATGACTCGCTCCATAATCCGAATGTCATCCTGGTATTTTAGGAATTGATAACGTTGCATTAGGAGGGATAGAGAGTGAGAATGCTCCAGAATGAGATGATTGAGTACTAGATTGCCAAAATGTGGGAGGGGGTCGATTTGATGATACAGGTCCTCGAAAATTTGAATCATATCTTTTATAATAATTTTGAGCATAATGATCATAGTTGAAGCAAATTCGACAGCGACCTCGGCCTCTAAAACCTCTAATCTGATTTTGATTACCATGTTTGGGAGGAGGATGATTAAGTTGATCAAGTTGTGGAGCTTTGCTAATCATGTGTGTCGATAAAGACAGAGAATCTGACATCCTTTGAGATTGTATTTGTAGAAGTCTTTCATAAGAAGATAGTATACCATGAAGAGTTCCAAGTGACACTTGATCTATGCGAGTCGTCACACTGGGAACAAAGTTATTATATTGAAAACTCAAACCTGCAAGAACATGCATTAATAGTTTTGGATCAGAGACCGGATGTCCAATTGCAACTAGGTTGCTGGCAATGGTCTTGACTGATTGCATATAGTCATTGATAGAGACATCTCCTCGTTGCATAGACTATAATTGTAGACGAAGTTGGAGAACCCATGCATGAGAGTGGGGTGCAAAAGAACGATCAAGAGCTTCCCAAACTTGACCAGAGGTGTTGAGGCTAACGAGCACGGGAAGTATAGGGATTAACCAAGTTAAGACTAATTGATCCTTCTTAAACCAAATAGCATATGATGGATCATCTTTTCGAGGTGGAGATGAAATACCATCAACATGACCAAGCAAGTCATGAACACAAAGTAAAGAAGAAATTGCAATTTCCATAGTAAATGGTTATCATGGCCAAGTTTAATGGAAAAAGAAGGAACCATATGAAAAGGCAAAGAGATATTTTGTGATGGCGCAGGATCTCAGTAGAACTGAAAGAAGACATTTTTTTTCTGTTTTTTTCCTGCTTTCTGTTTTTTTTTTTGTTTTTTTTGGTAGAACGGGGAAGGGGAAAAAACATAACGAAAAGAAGAATAAAATAAACAAATAACAACTCCGCCTTGCTACAATTGACGTTGCCGAAGTTGCTGCCGTTGACGGAAAAGAGTTGTTGATGAAAGGAGAGGAAAAGCTACTACTATTGAAACTGCAGTTGTCATTGTCGAAGTTGTCGAGGTTGCCGCACTATAGATGATGATATCAAACTAGTATGTAGAAACTCCTGTAGCTGCTGTAACAAAACTTCGGAAGAAGAAAATTGGGAGGAAGAGAAGATGACTCTGATACCATGTTGTAGACGATGATATCAAACCAGTATGTAGAAACTCCTGTAGCTGTTGTAACAAAACTTTGGAAGAAGAAAATTGGGAGGAAGAGAAGATGACTCTGATACCATGTTGAAACTAATAGATAAGGAAAAGAAATAGAATTGAGAATTAATTCTTTGATCTGTTATTTACTAAAGTCAATAGATTTATTTTTACAAATTGTCTAAACAATAATGGAAAGATTAAATATGGTGTGCAATTATAAGTATAGTAATGAATATAATAGATTTGGAAGTATTATTTTTTCTATTTGATTCATATCGATCTTAATTTTGATCGTGATGCCAAGTATAATAAATCTCAATTGATTAAAATCAATTTGAGATTATTTTCCATTATTGCCATTAGTGTTATCTATGTAATAAAAAAATGGATAAAATATTCACAAAAACAATAGACTGATCTATACTACAGTGACTGATGAATGGTACTTAAAGAAAAATAGAACAGACAGATCTATCAGGCTACAACTTTTTGATTCTTCAAATCTAATTATAGATGTTAGTTTCAAGGGTTTGAATGTGGTTTCCAAAAATCAGTTTCTAGTCTTCATTAATGACTTTATTTAAAAGATGCCCTAGAAGTTATGGTTTTATAATATTTTGTGTTTAGACTTGTTGGTAACTCGATTATATGCTAATTTTCATATTGACATGTGTTAGACTAGCCTTAATTAACTGATATTTGTGTTTGCTGTATCTACCAACTTTTTCTTAGAGCATCCACAATACGGGATATTTGGAGGGTATTTCTCCAAATATCCCCGAATCCCAAATCTCCACCATTGGAAGAGGGTGGGGATTGGGATATTAGAAATCACCGGGCAAAAAGTTTTGCTTAGTGATTTCTATTTTTTTTTAAATAAAAATAAAATGGGTTGTTCAGCTCATGGCTACAACACAACGAGTGTGCCTAGCTGGTGGGTCGGTAGTAGGGGCCCACCTGTGCTACAACTTTCTCTTTATTTTTTTAAATTTTTTTATTTTAAATTCAATGTATTTATTAACATTTGCATTGATTTTCAATTGGCCAACATTGCCAAATAGAAAAGTTAGTGAACGTGGCCAAGATTCAATTTTTAAAACGTTGGGCAACGTTCATTTTTTTCTATATATACATCTAATGGTAGCCGGGTTTTTTTTTCTGAAAATATTATCTTTGAACATTTAATCAGACTTCATTCGACTTCGCTCTTCAGTCTAACTTGAAGCAGGAACATCTGATGGTTGTTGGGTTTACCCTGAGTAATATAGTGAGGTTCTCCCGTGCAATATAGCTGGGTTCCGTCCCATGGGGTAAACAAATATTGTCGGACAACATAACCAAAGTTTTGCAGAGTAATAGTGATAGAGTTTCACCCTGCGACATTACTGAAGGTCTGCTAAGCAATATCACGAAGCTCTGCAGAACAATGTTACTAAGGTCCACCGAGCAATAATACTAAATTCCGCAGAGTAACATCATCGAAGTCCACCGAGCAATAATATTAAGTTTTGCAGAGTAACATTATTGAGATTCGTCGAGCAATGACACTAAAGTCTACTAAGAAACATCATCAAGGTCCACCGAGCAATAATACTAAGTTCCACAGAGTAACATTATTGAGGTCCGTCGAACAATCATACTAAATTCCGCAGAGTAATCTCATCGAGCTCCACAAAGCAATAGTACAAAGTACATCATCGAGGTCGACCGAGCAATAATACTAAGTTTCACAGAGTAATATTATTGACATCCGCCGAGCAATAATACCGAATTCCGCAAAGTAACATCATTGAGATTCATAGAGCAATAATACTAAATTTCATAGAGTAACATCATTGATGCCCATTGAGCAATAATACTAAACTCCGCAGAGTAATATCATTGATGCCCATCGAGCAATAACACTAAAGTGAACAACATCATTGAGTTCCACAGAGCAATATAATGAAAATTCCACAGAGCAATATTATTAAGTTCTTCTGAGCATTCAGGATCGCTTCACTTAGTAAAACAAATCCTTTGTCATATATCAAGTGTGGTGAAGCTTTTGGTTATTAGAACGTGGTAATCAATGAATGGAGAGACAAGTAATGGATGTCAGAGGCGACTCCCTTGATTCCTTCTTCATAGTACGTGACAATCAATGAATGGAGAGATGAGTAATGGGTGTCACAAATGGTTCCCTTGAGGCCTTCTTCACCCCAAGTGGCAATCAAGGATTGGAAGAACAATAATAGATCATCACAAACCTCGTCTTCACTGACTCAAGCAAGAAGAAGTAGAAAGGCATGGAAGCAGGTGACGTGGAGATTTCCTTCTAACAACTATATAATCACAATAATACTAAACTCTGCAGAGTAATATCATTGATGCCCATCGAGCAATAACACTAAAGTGAACAACATCATTGAGTTCCACAGAGCAATATAATGAAAATTCCACAGAGCAATATTATTAAGTTCTTCTGAGCATTCAGGATCGCTTCACTTAGTAAAACAAATCCTTTGTCATATATCAAGTGTGGTGAAGCTTTTGGTTATTAGTACGTGGTAATCAATGAATGGAGAGACAAGTAATGGATGTCAGAGGCGACTCCTTTGATTTCTTCTTCATAGTACGTGACAATCAATGAATGGAGAGATGAGTAATGGGTGTCACAAATGGTTCCCTTGAGGCCTTCTTCACCCCAAGTGGCAATCAAGGATTGGAAGAACAATAATAGATCATCACAAACCTCGTCTTCACTGACTCAAGCAAGAAGAAGTAGAAAGGCATGGAAGCAGGTGACGTGGAGATTTCCTTCTAACAACTATATAATCACCATGAATGGTAAATTCTAGGTACATCGGTCTTCTTCTCTCAAGCGGAAGCATCTCTTCTCCACCAAACTCCTCTCCTCTTCTTCTTTACTTCGTTTTCTTTCCCCTTCTCAATGCCTGACTTGAGCGTTGAAGGGGTCATGTCGGCAAGCCCGCCCCAAGCTCTAATCAATGTTGCATCTCAGAACACTAGATTTCATGAGTTAAAAGACAATCGAAGCTTTTTGCAGAAGAGGAGCCTGAGCGAGTAGACAAAGAGGCCATCAAAATTATTTTTTCATTACCAAAATTGTATCAATTTCAACTTATTTCATCCATCTTTCTACCCCAACAAAAAACACTACATACCAAAAATTTGGAAAGAAATCGATAAAAATTCCAATAATTATTTTAGGATTTTTTTTAACTCTCCAAATATTGACAAAAATTCAAATAGAGAAAATTCTTAAGTTTGCCCTAATATACAACATACTCAATTTCCATTTCCCACATAATTTCCATCATTTTCTATACACACCACCATATTATCATAATTTTCAAAGTTATCCAAATTTTTCAAGAAGCGATCCTTGAGCTTGCATGAAATATTGGCTACTTTACCAATATTCTGGGGGCATGTATAAAACGGAATTCGAGGGTCGCTACTCGAAAAATTTGGATAACTTTGAAAATTATAATAATATGGCGGTGGGTATGGAAAGGTTTGGAATTATATGGATGTTGTGTGGGAAATGGAAATTGAGGATGTTGTAGGATGAACTTGAAAATTTTATCCGCTCGAATTTTTGTCGATATCTAAAGAGTTCAATGAATCCCTAAAATAATGATTGGAATTTTTACCAGCTTTTCTCCAAATTTTTGGTATATAGTGTTTTTTTGGTAGAAAGATGGATGAAATAAGTTGAAATTGATGAAATTTGGTAATGAAAAAAATGATGTATATATAGAAAAAAATGAGCATTGCCCAATGTTTCAAAAATTGAATGTTGGCAACGTTCACAACCTTTTGGCAACATTGGTCAATTGAAAATCAATGCAAATGTTGATAAATATAGAATTTAAAAAATTAAAGAGAAAATTAAGCACGGGTGGGCTTAGGGTCTAAACCCTAAATCCTAAAGCCCACCTGCTAGGCATGTGCGCTGTAAAGAGTAATCAAGACTCAGGACTTTGTGAGTCCAAAACTTAGAACTTATTACTTAGCAGATACCTAATTTATACAAGAGATGATACACACTTTACAAGAAAGAGACTCTTCGGTTCCAGTAAACACTATTAACTCCTAGTTTCCAATAGAGACTCTTCGGTTCCCATGATACTATTAACTCCTAGTTTCCAACATTCCCCCTCAAGTTGGAGCGTAGATATCAAAGGCATCCAACTTGTTGCTGAGATACGCAATCCTTGGTCCTCGAAGAGCTTTGGTGAGCAAGTCTGCCAGCTGATCATTAGAGTTGACGAAGGACGTGGTGATTTCTCCAGAAACAACTTTCTCACGGATAAAATGACAATCCACTTCTATGTGCTTTGTTCGTTCATGGAACATTGGGTTAGAAGCAATATGGAGAGCTGCTTGATTATCACATATTAACCTCATTGTTCCAACCTCACAGAAATTCAACTCAGCAATGAGTTGTTTTGACCATATCAGTTCACACGTAGCAAGGGCCATAGCTCGATACTCTGCTTCAGCGCTTGATCGTGCAACCACATTCTGTTTCTTGCTCTTCCAAGAGATGAGGTTTCCACCAAATAGAATACAATACCCAGAGGTGGATCTCCTATCACTCGGGGACCCAGCCCAATCTGCATCGGCATAGCCAGTAATTTCTTTGTGTCCCCTATTTTCATATACCAATCCTTTACCAGGTGACCCTTTAATGAATCTCAAAATTCGGACAACAGCATCCCAATGTTCAGTACGAGGGGAATTTAGGAACTGGCTTACTACACTGACAGCAAAAGCAATGTCTGGTCTAGTGATAGTGAGATAATTTAGCTTCCCCACCAATCTTCGATATCTGCTGGGATCAGAGAATAGTTCTCCTTGATCAGGAAGAAGTTTGACATTTGGATCCATTGGGTTCTCTACTGGTTTGCAATTTAACATTCCAGTTTCTTCAAGGATATCGAGGGCATATTTTCTCTGGGATATGGCGACTCCTGACTTGGACTGAGCAACCTCTATTCCAAGAAAATATCTCAGTTTTCCCAAGTCCTTTGTTTCAAAATGACGGAGTAAATGTTCCTTCAATCTTTGAATTCCAGCGTGGTCATTTCCTGTTATGACAATATCGTCTACATACACCACAAGATACATGCATAGGCTCGAAGAATGTTTGTAGAATACTGAGTGGTCTACTTTACTTCTGATCATTCCAAATTCTTGTAGAGCCAAGCTGAATCGTCCGAACCAACATCGAGGAGACTGTTTAAGGCCATATAAGGACTTGTGGAGTCTACAGACCAGGCCTGACTCTCCCTGAGCAACAAACCCAGGTGGTTGCTCCATATAAATCTCCTCAGATAGGTCACCATGCAGAAATGCATTCTTGATATCAAGCTGGTGTAAGGGCCACTGGTTCATGGCTGCCATGGAAAGAAAGATTCGAACCGAAGCCATTTTTGCCACAGGGGAAAACGTATCTCCATAATCTTGGCCAAAAATCTGAGTGAACCCTTTAGCCACAAGGCGTGCTTTAAGTCGATTCACAATGCCATTTGGCCCAACCTTCACAGTAAAGACCCATCGGCATCCAACAGGATTTTTCCCTATGGGTAAAGGAACCAGGGACCATGTCTGATTAAACTTCAATGCTTGCATTTCTTCAATCATTGCCTGCCTCCATCCTGGATGAGAAAGGGCCTCCTGTACATTTTTTGGAATAGAAACAGAGGACAAGGAAGAAGTGAAAGCACATTGTATAGGAGAAAGGCGATGATAACTAACAAAATTGTAAATAGGATGAGGGTTACGAGTGATACGGTTACCTTTGCGAACCGTAATTGGGAGATCAGAAGGATCCGAAATCGGTTGGGATGCTTGGTCAGGCACTGAAGCACTGGGCTCATGAACAGGAGCTGGTTGAGGAGTCGGAACATTGCGGGAACGACGCTGATAAGTGATCAAATGAGGAGATCCTTCTTGAACATTGGACTCAGGAGTGGTTGTATCAAGAAAAGGTATTGGCAAGACCGGGGATGGAATGACAGTTTCTTCTTTGGAGGTGAAGAATGGTGTATTCTCAAAGAAAGTCACATCGGCAGAGATAAAGAACCGATGCAACGAAGGAGAATAACATTTGTAACCTTTCTGAACCCTTGAATATCCAAGGAAGATACATTTAATTGCTTTGGCTGCGAGTTTATCTTTTCCTGGAGATAAATCATGCACAAAACAAGTACATCCAAAGATACGCAGAGGTATCTTGTATGTTGGTTCATTGGGAAACAAAAGGGAGTGAGGAACCTGATTACCCAATACTGAAGATGGCATTCGATTGATCAAATATCCTGCTGTAAGAACCGCATCAGCCCAAAAACTTAGAGGAACATTAGCTTGAAGCAATAAAGTACGAGCAGTATCAAGCAAATGTCGATGTTTTCTTTCCGCAATACCATTTTGTTGTGATGTGTGTGAGCAACTAGACTGATGAATCATGCCTTTAGCGATCACAAAAGAGTTGAATGAAGAAGAGAAGTATTCTTTAGCATTATCACTACGGAAGATGTGGATTGTACGACCAAATTGGGTAGAAACCTCGGAACAAAACTTCTTAAAATTCTCAAATAGTTCAGATCGTTCTTTCATTAAGTAGATCCAAGTACATCTTGAATAATCATCTATAAAGGTAACAAAATAACGAAAACCTAGAACAGAAGTGGTGCGACAAGGTCCCCAAACATCAGAGTGGATTAACTCAAAAGGAAACTTGGATCGACTAGCTTTCTTATTTTTGTAGGAATAACGAACATGCTTACCAAGTTGGCAAGGTTCACATTGGAGAGATTGTAAATGAGAAAATCTAGGAACCATCTTTTTCAACTTACTCAGACTTGGATGTCCTAGACGATTATGAAGAGTATCTGGAGAATCAGCCGCAGCACAAACTGTAGAGGATGAAGATTGAAGGAAGTAGAGCCCATGCGACTCAGAGCCTGCGCCAATCATCTGTCCCGTACTCCGGTCCTGGATATGAAAAGAATCCGGAAGAAAGGTTACTGAGCAATTGAGAGAGCGAGTTAACTTACTAATTGATAGTAAATTAAACGGGCTGCCGGGAACAAGAAGAACAGAATCTAAATTTAGAGTAGGAAGGGGAGAAATTTTGCCTACTCCAGCAGGTTGTATTTTTGAACCATCTGCAAGGGTTATAACATGGGTTTTTTTTGTGGAAGACAAGTTTGAAAGCAATGAAGGATTACCAGCAATATGGTCGGAAGCACCGGAGTCCAGAATCCAGGAGGAAGAGGGCAAAGAGTGAGAAAAGCAAACCGAAGAATTACCAGATTGAAGTTCTAGGGCTGCTACATCGCTAGAAGCAGCTTTGAAATTAAGGAACTCTTTATATTCATCGTTAGACACGACGAACTTGTTTTCTTGTAGAGATTCATCTTTCTTGGCTGAGTTTACCACTTGCACCTGTGACATATTTGCAGATTTTGCTGGGAAGCCATGTAAAGTGAAGCATCGATCTCGAGTATGTCCTATTCGATTACAATGGGAACACTGTGGTCGATTTTCACGACCTCCTCTCCCACGTCCACGACCCCGGCCTCCACGATCAGAGTTGGTAAAGAGTATAGCAGAATCAACTTCAGTTTTGAGAGACCCATCGGTCAATGGCACACGAACCAACCGATCAATGAGTTCATCGACAGTAGGAATATTTGGGTTGGTAAGGACTTGATTCTTGACACTGTCAAAATTCTTATGTAATCCGTGAAGAACAAACACCATATACATCTGATCCAATTTCTCCAACACTTTGCTGGGATCGCTGTATGTTAGGTGCATCTTGACTTGATGAATCGTGGACTGGGCTTTGTTGAGATACGAAGTTAAGTCATGATCCTGCATCTGAAGAGTTGCCAAATTATGGACAGAATCATAGAGCCGTTGAATGTCATTGGCATAAACACTCTTAGCTTTTTTCCAGATATCATAACAGGACTTGTAGGAGCGATAATGAACCAAGAGTGATGGGTCAATAGACTGCCAAAGAAGAGACACCAGCTGATAATCAACTCTCTGCCATTCAGCCTTCGATGCATCATCATGCTCCGCTACTTGAGTTTCGAGGTGATCCGAAAGCCCTTGACCAAGGAACCAAATCTCAACAGCCGAAGACCAATCCATATAATTTTTGCCATTGAGTTTATCAGAGGTAATAGAGGGAGTTCCTGAAAAGGCAAATGAAAAGGGACTTTTCTGGACTCCTGAACCTTGCTGGACCATGCTCGATGAGGATGAGGCCATAGTAACAGTGATAAGCTAGTGAAGCAGAGGAAGAAGATAATGAACCAAGGTAAGGCCTGGTCTGGTAGGTGTTGTCTTCTGGATTTGAGAAGAAATAGACAAACCCCAGGCTCTGATACCATGTAAAGAGTAATCAAGACTCAGGACTTTGTGAGTCCAAAACTTAGAACTTATTACTTAGCAGATACCTAATTTATACAAGAGATGATACACACTTTACAAGAAAGAGACTCTTCGGTTCCAGTAAACACTATTAACTCCTAGTTTCCAATAGAGACTCTTCGGTTCCCATGATACTATTAACTCCTAGTTTCCAACATGCGCTATGCTATATAACCCATTTTAATTTTTTTTATAAAAAAAATAGAAATCACGGGGCAAAACTTGGTCAATTGAAAATCAATGCAAATGTTGATAAATATAGAATTTAAAAAATTAAGGAGAAAATTGCAGCACAGGTGGGCTTAGGGTTTAGAGTTTAGGGTCTAAACCCTAAATCCTAAAGCCCACCTGCTAGGCATGTGCACTATGTTGTAAAACCCATTTTAATTTTTTTATAAAACAAAAATAGAAATCACCCAGTGATTTCTAATATCCCAATCTCCACCCTCTTCCAATGGTGGAGATTTGGGATTTGGAGATATTTGGAGAAATATCCTCTCTAAATATTTCCATTGTGGATGCTCTTAGTTGGTGTTGTACTTAAACTATTTTTTTGCTATTAAATTGGAATGATGGGGCTGTCTTTTCCATCTTTTGTCATTATTTTTGGATAATATTCTCAAGAATGTATTATTCGGCTTCTTTTACCCTTGTCACGTGCAGAAGAAAATAAATCATTTCCATTTATTTCTCTCTCCGTACTGAGTTTATCATCCATTGCTATCAGCAAGTCAAAGTTGAGATGGATGCAAGGCAGGTTCTTCTATCAGCCACCAACCAGAAGACGACAAAACCTGTAATTTCTAGCTCCAGCCCGTTCGATTCTGTTTCTGATTTTGAAGTTGATCAAAGCAGCAAACCTACTACTTCTGCATCCTCGCGTTTGGGATTTTCATCAGGAAATGCCAGATACAGGAATGAATTCCGTGATTCAGGTGGCATTGAGAACCAATCTGTACAAGAACTGGAAAACTATGCTGTATACAAGGCTGAAGAGACTACAAACACCCTAAATGGGTGCCTTAAAATTGCTGAAGAAATGAGAGAAGATGCTTCAAATACTCTTGTAAAGTTGCATCAACAAGGCCAGCAAATTACTAGGACCCACCAAGCTGTTGCAGATATTGAGCACGATCTTAGTAGGGTATGCTACCTTTTAGTTAGTTTTTTTTCTATTCCCTTTCTGTGTTGAGTTGCAAAGAAATATATTTAATCAAACAAGTTCAATAGACTTAAGTAGAAAAATCCAGGCATCTGTGCTTCTCTTGCCTATTTTACGACTACTTGTTAGTCTTTGACGCAAAATCCATCTTGGCAAAGAGTAATTTGTGCTTAATTTTTATAACTTATAGTAGATGAGCTTTCAATGAATCTATGGCATCATTTTCTGCACCAATTTATTAGAATGTTTGTATTGTCATGATATATCAAGTGGAGTAGCTTGCAGAAAATAGGTACACCATTTTTCTAGTATATTCAGTTGTCTTAGTAGTTCATTAATTGTTAAATTTAACACTGAAGTTGTTCGACAACTTACTTGTTAGTGGGGACAATTTGTTGGCTTTATTTTCAAAATCAATACCTTTTCAAAAACTTGTGAGATATAAAATTTACTCGTGGTCTTGTGAATCAGGGATGAGCAAGAAATCCGATCCAATTGTTACATGATCCAGCTTGACGCATCTAATTTTATATAAATATACATGTATATGGATCTTGGGTTATACATGGATATCTAAATGCCAATTAGCTTGACCAAGCCTAAGTTTAATTTGCTCAAAATTTAATCACATAAATAGTCAATTACCTATTTTGCTATCCTGGGTAATTTACTCTTAAAATTGACATGTACCAGTGAATTCTAATAGTAATGAAATACTAATTTACTCTATTGCATTGTACTACTAGGATTATATATTTTTGGATTCATAACTATAGCACATTAATTAGGTGTTTGGATATTAATTTATGACATTAGAATGAATTTTTGTTCCATTAATTTTTTTTTTTTTTTTTTACTTTTGTTGACATTGGAAGTCCTTGATGCAGATTTGAAAATTGATAGCCAATCAGATCTTGTTTGGGCTTGGCCAAATCTACCGTACTTTGTCTTGGATACTATATCGGATTAATTTTCCTTGATCCAAAAGACTGGTCGGATCAAAATTTGGCCGAAACTAGACCCAACCTAACCCACCTTCACCCCTACCGGGAGTAGGATGTGGAAGCAATTTATTACACATATGTCTATTTTTGTTCTACCGGTTCCTGATACAGTTTGTTGTATGTAATGTCTTGTGCTGTCATGTTAATTTGGTAGACTATGTTTCTAATAATGTATGTGTTTCTTTAGGGTGAAAAACTTTTAGGAAGTCTTGGGGGCTTGTTTTCTAAGACGTGGAAGCCAAAGAAAACACACAAAATTAAGGGACCTCTTCCAGTACCCCAAGGTAAAGTGCAACCATTTTTTTGGTCAAATAATTCCCAACAAATCTATTGAAATCCATACGTACTGGTTCAACTCTTTCTGATTTTTTGTCAACAAAATCGGTAGATGATTTTCATACTAAGAGTAGCCACCTGGAGCAGAAGCAGAAATTGGGATTAGCTACTGCTCCACCTCGGTCAGAACCTCGGCATCTTCCCTCGGAACAAGCCTCTCCACTTGAGAAAGTCGAGGTGGATATTGAATCCATTACGTGTCCTATTTAGTTTTTGTTTCACTAAACTACACTACATTCATTCTATGCTTGTTGTACCAGCATGAGAAGGCAAAGCAAGACGATGTGCTTTCTGATTTAAGCAATTTGTTGGGTGAGCTGAAAAGTATGGCTATTGACATGGGTTCTGAGATTGGGAGGTGGGTTACCTATCATCTGAATGTTCTCTTATCTAATTCATTTTGTTTCTAATAATTACTCAAGATAGACAAATAACATATGGGATATTTTCAACTCTTCAGTTTTGTCATTGGTACCAATTCACACAAATGCTATTTTGTCAAAACCAGATCATGTTTACTAGTTTTTTGTCCTTTGTTTTTTTTTTCCTGGTCCTATACTAGTTACCCAATTTATAGACACGAATAGAAGATGTTCTTCTGATCAAAGAGTATTTCTCTGCATTAGTGTAAAATTAGCTGCTGGCTAATACCAATCATTTAAAATTTTGTTTTGTTTTGGAAATTGCAGCCAAATTGTAGCTTTGGACCGCATGCAGGATGATACGGATGAGATACATGAGAGGGTTAAAGGTGCAAACCAGCGAGGCCGTCGATTGCTCGGGAAATGATTTTGACACTTGAAGAGCTTTGCCTTTGTATCATGTTCTTTTCTTTTGACAGTCTCAGTTGTATGTGCATCACTGCCACTGTTTGATTCATTTTGCTTCTGTCACAAATTTCTTTAGTCTCATTTACTTAACACCATTTGGTTCAAAACTGAATAAAATCTGCTTAAATAAAGAATAGACCGACTCAATTTTTCAACATTACATTTCTTTACAAGCTATCGCCTACCTTCAACCCAAGTTACATGATTCTTTAGTTATAAGAAAAGATGCTAAATGATTGTAATAAGAATAACCTTAATATGACTCAAATGAAGGTCAATTACAATTATTTTGAATTATCTTTCACTTTTTTGTTTAAAAAAACATTTTACCTACTAAAGTTTCAAATCTGTTTCATTTTCACTCTCATGATTTAACATTAATCAATCATGATAAAAAAAAATACAAAGTGTTAAAGGAAATGATTTCGAGAACTTAATTAGGAGGTAAGAATAATTGATAACCTTTCAACTTTAAAAGGTGAAGTTGTAGGCTCAAGCCAAATTTCTCCTGCTCTTAAATCTTAATGACAACAAAAGCAAATCATTAATTTTGTTAAAATATTTATATTTTAAATTTCTAGTATCGTGAGTAATTCATGAGTAATTCAGTCTTATAAACCAAGTGCATGATCATCCATGTGGTAAACACGGCCAAATCTCACATGATCTAAACCGTATGATCAATTACAATTCACGAGTAGGCATCACTCTCACGGTCTCACCTCCGCTTGTGATCTCTATAAATAGCGACTGATAAGAAGACGACCCCATGCACATTAAAACTCTTTGGGACTCATTCATTAATTTGAAAGCTCTCTCTCTCTCTCTCTCTGTTTCTTTTCCTTGCTTTTTATAACTCCCCTCACTCTGCTCTCCCCTCTTCCCATTTGGCTTCCCCAAATCCCTTACTTCATGGAATCCGCCATGAAGCTTTCTTCGTTCCCCAATTCCCTCGCTCTCATCCTCATCCTTCTCACAACCGCCCTCCTCCTGACTCCGGCCGCATGGACTCGCCCTTCCGGACCGTCGGTCGTCCACCTCCACGGCCGCAGCAGCCGCCGCGCCTCCCGGGACGCCGCCTTCCGTCCTCCCCATACGCCACCGCCTCCGGAGCGGGCGGAGGAGATGGACCCCAGATACGGCGTCGAGAAGCGCCTGGTCCCCACCGGCCCAAACCCCCTCCACAACTAGATCGCGGGTAGAGTTAGCAGCCGTAATTGCTGGTTTAGATGAATAACTTCTCGATGGTTTTACTCGTACAGCAGATATATATATGGTTGGGTTTAGCTTCGTCCTCTCTTGTTCTTTCTTTCCTTCCTTCCTCTTCCTTTTGCGCTCTTTCTTCATGATCTGAAAGAAATCACAATGGAGGATGTCTGCTTAAAGCAAAGATCTTTTTTATTATTATTATTTTCTTTGAAGTAGATGCTAATTGTGTGTCGAAGTGTGAATCATTTTTTTCTGTTTTCTTTATCAGCTTAATTAAATACGATCGATATATATCTATATATGTACAAAAATGGAGGTCGTAATTAGTTGGACAGGTGCTTTGTCTGTTCGGGACCTTTCTTTTCAATGCCTCTTAACGCGTTGATGTGTTCCGTCTTCTTACATTGAAACAAGTCGCACAGGAGGATGTCATCTAAAGCCATAAGATTGTTTCTGATAGTACTTACTGCACAGTGGAGGACGGTGGAGGCCACGAGCTTGGTTGGAATTGACTTGCCCCACGGGGTTATCTCGGCTGGTAAAGGCGTGGAAGTTTGCCACTGAGAACATGGATTCGAGTCCACAGGGCAACGGGGATTTATTTCCTATCCCTGTGCAAAAAAGTCTCGGCCCACTGCGTATTTGCCACCGAGCTACCGTGATTTACCTCCCTCGTGATGATCCTGGGCAGGGTGCGGCGGGGGCCCTGAGGGCGAGGGTTTCGCCTTTTTTACCATTGGTTGGAATTGACTTCATTAAATTTGATGCTCGCGAGGAAGTTAATGTACGCGCTGCAACGTAACGCGCAGTTGTTTTCTTTCCTTCTGGTTCTTGCTTAGTTGGACGCAGTCTTAACAATATGCCGCCTTGATAATAGGGATTATCTTTGAGTTCTGTATCACTTAAATTTATACGTATTTGATTCGTACAAAATCATATACATGTAACGAAGAATTTTGAGCAGAGGGTATGAGGTTTGAAAACACAAAAGTGTCGATTCTTGCGGCAAAAAGACGAAATCGCTCGCCCCAGCCAAAAGTTTGATCACAAAAGTGTCGATTCTTGCGGCAAAAAGACGAAATCGCTCGCCCCAGCCAAAAGTTTGATCACAAAAGTGTCGATTCTTGTTCGTTGTATCCGCCGCCATATTGTTTCATCACTATAGCTTGGAAAACCAATCTTTGCATGTCCAAGTTTGACGATTTAACAAGACGATTCAAGGCTACGAGTAACGAGAGGTCGATCTCCACTTGCCTTGAATGATCTCTAAACTCTAGCATCGATTAAAAACAATTTTTTTTACTATTTATTAAATTCATTTAGATTGCCAGTGTGCTCAAATATGATTGATGATCTCTGAAATTGATAAATACAGTGAGTTGGGGTGTGACTTTGCTATTAATTCGATGAAGACTCCATATTATTTTGTAATATAAGGAGCGTTAGTGCCGGATTAAGGAAAAGATTTTCGGTATTGGCCCTCTGACGTCCAAATCAGTGCTCAGTCTCGCAGAAGTAAATAGTAAAATGTAGCAAATGACGTGTGCAAATAAGAAGCATCGCATACCTCCATTATAGTGTTCATATTGTGTTGTGCACACATCTCAAAGTATTAACATGTTTCTCAAAAATTTTCTAAGAAAAGATATACCATAAAATGCTTCTGACAATTTTCTAAGAAAAGGACAAAAAACACGATTAATCCGTTGAGCTGGAGAAATTAAGGAATTAAGTCCATAATTTTGAGGCAAAGATCAGCTCAGCGAACGTCCAGAAGCTTAAGGCCATTGAAGATTTGGACATCAAGAATAAGGATGCTCGGGCCTTGGCGAAGAAGTTGGAGGAGACGAGGTGACTCTGGCCGCAGAGCAAGTTGGCCGCACTACAGAGAAAACGAGCCATGAACTGTAGCTCGGTGAGTACAAAAGAATAATTGACGAGAAAGACGCTGAGCTGTGAGCACTAAAGGCTAAACTTGCTAAATTTAAGGAGGAACCCGGCCGGCTAGAAGCTCATAGGGTGGAGTATCTCCGCTCAAGAGATTTCAACCAGATGCTGACTGACTAGACCATCAAGTCGTTGGGCAATGGCATTGATGGGACTATCCAGCATCTGAAGGAGGGCGACTATCTTTTCGCAGAAGTTCCTCCATCTTTTATCAAAAGGCAGAAGACTCTAGAAATACTCCCCGATGATGTGATTACAGATCTCGCTTAATGTTTTCTCTTAAGATAACTAATAATTTCTTGTAATTCTGTAAAAATCTTTTTAAGTTCGATGAATGCAAGCCTGTACTATGCCTTAGGGCTTTCGTTCTATGGACATACTAATTTATTGTTTACTTCTTTTCATCGATGAGACTTAGCTTTCCCGATCTATCCTAGCAATACCATAAAGAGCATCCACCATAACGGTCTTCTCGCTTTCCAAGAGAGTTTCTACACTTAACGGTGAGGGCCAGTTTGCCCGTAACTTAGCCACTCGCCTGATTCTCTAAGACTTTGTCATAGAACCAGCCTTTTTATGAGACGACCGATCGACTTGCTTAAGCGCGAGATCTAAACTCGCTTATAACTCAGCCAAATGGCGAGAGAGTCTGGGGAACCTAGAGCAAGAGCTTAGCTCACTTATAACTCGACTGATTGGCATGAGCGTTTGTGGCACTTAGCACGAGAGCTTAGCTCTCTTATAACTCGGTCGATCAACACAAGAGTCTGGGACACTTGGCGCCAGAGGTTAGCTCGCTTATAACTCGGCCGAACGGAGCAAGAGTATGGGCACTTAGCGCGAGAGCTTAGCTCGCTTATAACTCCACCAAATGACGTGAAAGTTTGGGACACTTCACGTGAGAGCTTAGCTTGCTTATAACTCGGCCGATCAGCACGAGAGTATGGGGCATTTGGCATGAGAGCTTAGCTCGCTTATAACTCGGCCGATTAGCACGAGAGTCTAGGGCACTTGGCGCAAGAGCTTAACTCGCTTGTAATTCGGCTGAACGACATGAAAGTCTGGGACACTTGACGTTAGAGCTTAGATCACCTAGAACTCGGCTGATTGGCATGAGAGTCCGGGATACTTAGCGCGAGAGCTTAGCTTGCTTATAACTCAACCGAATGACACGAGAGTCTGAGACATTTGGCGTGAGAGCTTAGCTCGCTTGTAAATTGGCCGAAACGCGTGATAACCTAGCACACTTGATGTGAGAGCTTAGCTCGCTTATAACTCGGCTGAACAGTGTGAGAGTCTGGGATACTTGGCGCTAGAGCTTAGTTACCTTATAACTCGGTTGAATGATGCGAGAGTTGGGGACACTTGGCGCTAGAGCTTAGCTCGTTTATAACTCGCCTAACAGCACAAGAGTATGGGACACTTGGCTCAAGACCTTAGCTCGCTTATAACCAGGTCAAGCGACGTGAGAGTGTGGGACACTTAGCGTGAGAACTTAGCTTGCTTATAACTCGGCTAAACAGTGTAAGAGTCTGGGATACTTAGTAACTTTTCATTTAAAGTTTCTTGCATTCATGGAACAATAATTTTTACAATTTACATCAATTCAACACAAATTTACTACCCAACCAGATAGGGTTGTAGGTGGTTTGTGCTCCATAGTCGATCCAGATTTCTTCCATTTTTGTTTTGCAAATAATAAGATCCTGAGCTAAGCTTCTGTATCACTTTATATGATCCGCCCCATGGAGCCTCTAACTTATTGATGTCACGACCGGTTTGATTCTCTTCCATATTAAGTCGCTGACCTAGAAAGACCTTGAAATAACCCTTCTATTGTAATTTTACTTCATTCTCTTCTTGTATGTCATCATCCAAGTGGCTACTTTATCTCTTATTTATTCTACCAAGTCTAGCTCCATAAGACACCGCTCGAAGTTTTTCTTCATCATATAGCTATCTTTGATTGGACTCAATGCCTATTTCCACTAGCACTACTGATTCTCCTCCAGCACTACTGATTCTCCTCCATACACCAAGTGGAACGAGGTTATGCCGGTGGCTTCTCAGCGTGTGGTGTGATATGCCCATAGCACACTTGGTAGTTCGTCAATTCAAGTCCCTCTAAGGTGGTCCAGCTAGGTTCTTAGTCCTTTGATAATTTCTCTGTTAGTGACCTCCGCCTGACCATTGCTCTAGAGATAGACTACTGAAGTGAAGGCCTGCAAAATATCATAGCTAACACATCATTCTTTAAGCCTTCGTCCTTGAAATTATCTTCGATTGTAAGAAATGAGCATATGAGGAATGTCAAACCGACACACGATATTTTGCCATAAAAATTTGATAACCATCTAATTGGTTATTTTAGCGAGCGGCTGGACTTCGACCCACTTAGAGAAGTAGTCTATAGCTATAAGCAGGAATTTTCTTCGACCGTCTGGATGATTGCCATAGGAATCTTAATGTATTTTTTACAAAATGTATTGGACGTCTTCTGACCCAACGCATTTGAGCAATGACCTGGAAAATGCTCTCTTGTATAAATGATATCCTATAAGTGTAAACTAACTGGCCCTCTTTTTTATCAATTGAGTCTGTTCTCGATTTGTGAGAGTATTTCCCAATCCAAGGAATTCTATCAAGAGGGTCCTCCAATTACTTTGCACTCCTACTTTAGTTGGTCTTTCAATATGAGCCATTAGTAGTACCTACTTGACCGGCTTATCCAACGCAACTGGGCTTAGAGAACTAGCTAGCTTGGCCAGCTCGTCTGCATATTGATTGTCTGCTCGGGGGATCTTTTGCAATATTACCTCTTGAAATCCTGCATTTAATTTTTGAACACCTCGGCATATAATTTCAACCTTGCATTATTTATTTCGAATTTGCCTAAAAATTGTTGGGCCACCAGCTTGAATCAGAATAAATAGGAATTCGGGTAGCTCCTACATGCTTAACTGCCTGTAGACCGACGATTAGGGCTACTTTGCCTCATTATTGGTGGTCCTATAGTCTAGCTGAACGGACAACTGTATCATGTCTTTATGTGGTGATATCAAGAGTCTCCCTATTCCACTATTCTGCCGAGTGGATGATCCATCCACATAGACTCTCCACGTTTCCTCCGGCTCAGGATTCTATATTTATGTCATAAAATCAATTAAGGTCTGCGCCTTGATGGTCGATTAGGGCTGGTATTGTATATCAAATTCGCTCAATTCCATTGTCCATTTAATTAACCGTCTGACTACCTTGAGGTTGAGGAGAACTTGGCCTAATGTGCTATTGATTAACACAATGATCGGATGAGAGAGAAAATACGGACGTAACCTCCAGACAGCTAAGACCAACTCGTATACCAACTTCTCAAGACAGGTGTAGTGGCATTCAATATCTTTTAATAAATGGTTTAAAAAGTACACCGGTTGCTATTCGTTGCCATTCTATTGCACCAACGTCGATCTGACAGCCCGCTCGATAGAAGACAAGTAGATTCAGAGCGGTTCATCGGTGATAGACTTTGTAAGTACATGTAAAGAAGATAAGTAGCTTTTGAGTTCCTCCAGCGCCTTGTCGCATTCAATGTCCTACTGAAACTTGTGGCTCAGCATAGAATTTTGAAGAACGGTAGGCTTCGATCGAACAATCTTGAGATGAATCTTGACAGAGTGGTAATTCGTCCGGTCAACCGTTGAGCTTCCTTCAAGTTGCAAGGCGAGGATATGTCTTGGAGTGCTTTCACCTTGTTGGGATTGACCTCTATTCCCCGCTCGGTCACGATGTAGCCAAGGAAGCGTCCGCTCTTAGTCCCAAACAAGCATTTGTTGAGGTTGTGTTTGACTCCATGTCTTCTCAGGGCCTGGCATGTTTCCTCAATATCTGCACATAAATCAATAACTCAGAGGGATTTTATTAATATGTCGTCGACGTATACATCTATATTTCTGCCAATCTACTGTCGGAACAGCATGTTCATAAGATTTTGATATGTGGCCTCAACATTCTTCAAATCGAATGGCATGACATTGTAGCAGTAAATCCCGTCTATCGTGATGAAACTAACTTTTTCTTGATCCTCCTTGGTGAGCGGAACTTGGTGATATCCTTGATATGCGTCTAGCATACACATCAACTCTCACTCGACTGTAGAGTCCACCACTTGGTCAATGCACGACAGAGGGTAATAATCTTTTGGGCAGGCTCTGTTCAGGTCTCTAAATTTAACGCAGACCCGCCACTTATTTCCTGTTTTGGACACCAACACTATGTTGGCAAGCTAGGTCAGGAACTGTACTTCTCGAATATGTCCCACCTCGAGCATCTTCTCTACCTCCACTCAGATGATCTAATTTTCTTCGAGCTGAAGTCTCTTTTCTTTTTTCTTTTATTTTACCGATCGAGCGTCCGGTTAGACATGCAACTCGTGTTGCATTATTGCTGGAGAAACGCTCAGGAGCTTTTGGGTTGCCCATGCAAACACATCATGGTTCTACTATAAGCAGGCAACCAGCACGACTTTCTTCTCGGGGCTCAAATCGACCGTGATGAATGTGGTGGCCTTCAATCTGCTGCGATACTTCCTCCTTTTCTTTATAAACTAATGCGGGAGGCGCCTCCTGAATTGCTTTGACTTCGAGTCGTTGAGCCTTCCAAGCGGCTCAAGACTCGGTTCTGACCACCTCCACGTAGCATTTACGCACCACAAGCTGATCACCTCTAACCCATTCGATCGAGTCGTCTACCGGAAACTTGAGCTTCTAGTAGAATTTTGAGACGATGGCTCAAAACTCATTCATCACTGGTCAGTTGAGTATAACGTTGTAGGCCGAGGGCGAGTCTACGATGATGAAATTTGTACAGTGAGTCCTCATGAGTGGCTCCTCTCCAAGAGATATAGTCAACCGAACTTGGCTGATCGATAAAACTCATTGCCGGTGGTCGTCATGGGCTGAAGTTCACTTTTTTCTATTTGCAGCTGGTCGAACGCCTTTTTGAATATGATGTTAACTAAGTCACTTGTGTCAACAAAAGTCTAGTAGATATTATAATTAACAATTACCACTTTAATGATTAAGGCATCATCATGAGGGATTTTAACTCCCTCCAAATCTCGAGGACCGAAGATGATTTCTGGTCCTTATGCCTTTTCCGTGCTACACCTAACCGCATGGATCTCCAACCTCTGTGCTTGTGATTTCCTAGTGCAGTTGGAGTCACTGTCGGTCGAGTCACCTGCTATCATGGTAATGTCGCCTAGGGTTGTGTTACCCCAATTTTCATCTTTGCGATCCGACTGATGTGCTCGTCGCTCAACGGATGTCCGGGTGGACCTCCAGTTGTCTCTCTATTGGGCCTATCACTGGTTTTGCTTGGCCAGTGTGTTGTCTTGATCTTGGGCTCCCGGTTGGTGGTGATGTTGATGGATCGAAGAAGGAGGTCGTCGACGATATCTTTGAGGGGCCGGTCGGCGAAGTCTCAGACTAAAGTTATAGCAATTCTTGGTGTTGTGAGTCGCTGAGTGGTGGCAGGCGTGGAACATTGGGGTCCACGATCGGGGCTAGATGGATCTCGTCCGTTCAACTTCCGCATGCTAGATTGCATGTAGTCGAGACTCCTAATGTTCTTGTTGAGGGATTGCTCGGGGCTCTTTGGGGGGGCACATTGTTGTTGGCCAATCGACGCTCGTGAACAACATCTAGGTCGGGGATCACTTCTTTCTTCCAAGCTAGCTGGACCTCCTCCATGTTGATGTATTTTGTAGCTCGTTCGAGTAGATGATTGAAGTCCCTTGGAGGTTTTCTAATGAGCGATCAGAAGACATTATTATCCGCAAGTCCTTGCGAGAAGGCACTTATAAGAATTTCCTGAGTGACTGACGAGACGTCTATGACCACTTGGTTGAATCTTTTGATGAAGGCCCGTAATGTCTCCTTGGATCCTTGCTTGAGTGAGAACAGATTTATAGTCGTCTTCTGATATCAATAGTTGCTGGCAAAATATTGGAGGAACGTCACTCGGAAATCCTTGAAGCTAAGGATGGATCCGATCGGCAGTCTTTTGAACCATCCTTGCACCAAGCCAAATAATATAGTGAGAAACACTCGGCATCTGACTCCGTCAGTGTATTGGTGGAGTGTGCCGATGTTGTCAAATTTGAGTAAGTGATCTTCAGGATCAATCGATCCTCCATACTCTCCGATCAATAAAGGTCAAAAGTGAGCTAACAACTGGTCCTCCAAGATTTCTTAGGAAAACTATAGATTTACCCACTAGGAAGAGTCATCAGTTCAGGGTGTCTTGACCTTACGAGCATCTCAAGCGGATGCATCCTTAGAGGACGATCCTTGTGTTCTTTCCGTCCAGCCATGTTCTTCTAAAGGCATTCTGAATAATGCTCTGTGGTATGAGATCAGCGCATTGGGCGCTGGTGGTAAGTTAGTCATCGGGACGGGTGCTTAGCGGAAAGCGCCCGTCGGTTGATGGTTCGGCTGGCCCCCGACATGACCCTCCTCGAGTCTCACACTCAGCATGTTGGCCAGTAGCGGACATGGCCAAGTCGTTCAACATTTGACACTCAGCTGCTATTTCCTATTGTTACTGCACCACCTTTATAGCTCGAGCATTTATCAACATCTCTAACTCTTTTGGGTTTAACTTCACTGTGGTGAGCCGTCCAACATTCTCTATTTTCACGTCTCGGATGCAAGTGAGATTCCCACATATGGCGCTAAATATGATCCTATTCGAAATCGGTTAAGGCAGTGAGCTGAGATGTGACTCTGCTATTGACTTGATGAAGACTTCACATTGTCCTGCAACAGAAGGAGCGTTAGTGCCAGGTCAGGGAAGAGGTCCCGACATTATCCTTTCGACGCTCAAGTCAGTGCATGGTCTCGAAGAAGAAAATAATGAACTGTAGCAAATGGAGTGTGCAAATAAGAAGCATCGCATACCTCCACATATAGATGGAGAACCCATTTTATAGTGTCCTTGTTGCATTATGCACGCATCTCAAAGTATTAGCACATTTCCTAAAGTTTTTCTAAGAAAGGACAAACCATAAAGTGCTACCGACACATTTCCTTAAACGAGTCTGTCAATCTCTACGACTTGATAAACTGGAAGCTTCTAAAGGATGATTTGCCAACATGATATTCTCTGTCCTTTCCAGCACAAGCTTCTAAAAGAGTATGATATGACAGGTAGTTGGGTCCCGCCGTAGGCCGACTAGAATTTGCTCGGTCGGCACATCGTCAGCTCGGCCATACAGAATGAAGCTACCAACCTATTCTTTACTCGATTTTCATGTTGTTCGAGAGGCGCATTGTGTCCGATCGGCCTTTAGGTCCGATCAGCAAGGAGCCAAGGACGTCGAGCCGAGTAGTTTAATACTTAGCTCCTAACTTCATCTATAAGTTACAGAGGACTACCGATCGGATAGTTTAGTTGGCCCTTCACCTTCGACCAGCGCTGCGAGCTCGCTCGACCAATCCTGCCCAGTTCGCAGTCTCCATATCCATCCGACTCTTTGACTTTGACCGTTTAATTTTGACCTTCATGTCAACCGGTTCTCACTACTTTTATACATTTTTTTTAGGGGGCATCTTTATCACCATATCAAGGATGATTTTTGTGGATCGATTCCAAGTCAAGTCGGTGAAAATACCTTTATATGTGATGATATTTCTTGATTTACTCCTCTATGGATCGTTATGATCGGTAGTGTGAGACCTCCAGGGTATCTTTTGCCGAAAATATAATGATTTGTGAAATTCAAACAAGACAAAAGTACGGTGGAATTTATCATATTCAAAAATAAAAAACTAAACAAAAAAAAAATGGGGCATGCCCATTGGCCTCGTTAAGTTGACAAAGAGGCCAGGATTGGGTAAACAAGTCGATTAATTGAAGATTATCAACCACCCCTAAAGAATTCTTCAACTTCAGATCTTGGAAGTAGCCCATTTAAGCTGACTTTCTTTTTCAAACCACAGTTTAATCAAGTTTCGATCTGTTGAAAATTGATCAAACCAAATCCTTTGACCCGCATTTCTATTTCATTTTAAAATACCTTTTAACTAAATGATTTAAAATACTATCAATTCATTTCATTAGCTAAATAGTCCAATAAATATTTATACAATCTCCATAAATATATTAAGTCCAATTAAATATTATCATAAAAAATTATATATCTAAAGAGAAAATATCATTGGACTATATTGGAAGCACCGTAACTCTACATAATTAATTAAAAAATAAAATAAATAAGTTAGTACTATTAATTATTATTCAACTCCAATTATCATCACTTATTTACATGATTATGTAATTATACTACTAACTGACTTACTTTAACTAACTCAGCTTCAATATTGCATCTACTATCACACCATCTTTATTCTTCTTAAAAATTGTCTTAGCTTGCTGAAAAAAATTCAAATTCTAACATGTCAATAAGGATTACAAAGTAACAAATTACCTACAATCGACCCTACCATCAATATTTTGATTTTAAGCTTTTTAAGTTTACCACATTTTATTTTTATATTTGATGAACATATGTCTTTAGTCTTTGAAGGGGCAGGAGCTTCTGATTCTACATCTTTAACAATCTGTTTATCTTTTTTTTATACTCAGTTATTTGTTTTCTCTGAGTTTTCTTTCTTTTGGGGTCTAGTCTAAAATTAGTTGGTAGTTTTGGCAGATTAGGTTCTATGCCCTCTTTATCTGTGGTAGGGGATGTTCGTGGCTCTTCTAAGATCTTGCTTTGTGAGATTTTTTTTAGAAATCTTTGATTTTATTTTCAACATCGATTATGATTTTATCTTTTATAATTAAAATTCTATTGTCCACAAGAATATTGCTAGTGTCAGTAATTTTGCCACTCCTATCCTATAAGTCACGAGGGTGACTTATTTGAAAATCTTGTTCTTTAAGTATACTCTCTATTTCAGCAATTAAAATATCCTTTGCTGTTAAGAGACTATTCTTTTCATCTACAACCATTGTCATGTTGCTATTAGCATCCGCCAAACTTTTAATAAATCTTTGTAATTGTTGCTTTAAATTTTCAATTTGTTCTCCCTTTTCCTTGCACTGACTACAGTCTACCATCTCTGGCCACTGCAGATACACCTTCTTGCCCTTGTTGTGAAGATCCTTGACCAACCAACTCAAGGGCTTGAGTTGGAGGAGCCCAGTTTGGTAGTAAATTCAACTTTGACTCTTCTGGGATTAAATTTACAATAATTTTATCTGTATTCACACAATCTATCAACTTTTTGACTGTGTCAACATGATAGTTAGGCCAACTCCACCGTAGGATTCTAGGAAATTGTTCAGGATGGTCTGGATAATGATACTGATGTGCTCACACACCCATACGTACAATATGATTATAAAAATAAATAATATTCATAACAAATATCATGAGATAATTATAATCTAACGTATAACCAAAATATTTGAAAATCCCTTGAGCAAGGGGGCCTTGGGTGTTGAATCAGCAGCAAGTGATTTTGGTTTTAATATAAGCTCCAAGCCAATGGTTTCTAATTGAGGAGTCATGAAACTGTATACCGCATTGCACCAGTTAAACCTAGGTAAGTTGTCAAAATTATCTACACAGTCAATTAGGGATAGCACAGGTATTCTAAAAACGCTGCTACTACCACAAAACAAAACCGTTGCAAAAAAAATACGGGATATACAGCTAACAATACAGCTTGTCATTTGATCTTAACTTCCATATAAGTTTCTCCAAATGTTTGGCAGAATAATCAGACTCTTAGAAAAACTCCATGTACAGTTGGTTGGAGGTCTCATTTAAATCAAGATAGACTATCTCTCCATTGTCAGATAGACCTAGAATTAGTGCAACATCTACCTTGGTAAATTTCAGCTTTTTCCCATGGAAGATGAAGTTGTGTTCTTCCTGATCCCAATTATCAAACATATTCTGGACCTGAGCTCTTACAAAGGAACTAATAGAGAGGTCGAGGATCCATGAAAAGGGTGTCCCTCGAATCAACTGTTCTTGTTCTACAAATGGTTGAACAGAAGAAATAAATTTCCTGAAATAACAAATGGTATTTTTCCAGTTCATTCTCTTAGTTCTTCTTTGTTGACATAACTTGGATAATTGGTCCAGCAGCGTGTTAATATATATATTACACTACTATTAACAATTTTTAATCACACGTTGTAGCCTTAAAACCACTATTGGACCTAGCCTATTGAAATTTTTATACTTTTTTTTCAATCCGTAGTGAGTTTATAGTTTATAGAAGGGAGAGATGATGTCAAGTTTTAGATTTAGGGAGCAAAAACTTGGAAGTGATCGACTGAATAAAGTGGCCAAGGTCCCAACCTATCAGCCAAACGTTGGGCCTGATATGTTAGCATATCATGCCCACAATAAGGCTAAGATGTTTCGTAACGTTCGATCACCTCTAGGGATCTTTAAATCAGTAATGGATATCATTGTTGGAATCCTTAGAATACTAGAAACTCACAAGACTTGAAATGACCACAATCAAATATGCGTAGATCCATTAGTGGATTTTGGTCAAAATCTACTGATGACCCTATGGTACTTGAATTTCTCTAAATTTACCTTCCCTATGAAGGTTTGAGATTGTAGAAGCTATATATAGTGTCAAAACTTAGTTTTAACCAATACAAATAAAGCTCTTGCTCCATGCCAGTTGGCACGGAACATGTCAACCTATTGGATTTCTTTAAATGAACATCATTAAATTTACAACAACACCAAACACCACCATTTTATTTTTGAGTGACAACTTAGTTAAAGGTTAAAGCTATATTACACTACTATTAGCAATTTCCAATCACACGTCGTACCCTTAAAACCCACTGTTGGACCTAGCCTACTAGAATTTCTATATTTTTTCGCAATCCCTAGTGAGTTTATAGTTTATAGAAGGGAGAGATTGTATCAAATTTTAGATTTGGGGAGCAAAAACTTGGAAGTGATCGGCTGAAAAAAGCGGCCAAGGTCCCAACCTATTAGCCCAACGTTGGGCCTGATATGTTAGCATATCAGGCCCACAATAAGGCTGAGATTCTTTGTAACGTTCGATCACCTCTAGTGATCTTTAAATTAGTAATAGATAGTCGTTGGAGTCCTTGGAATACTAAAAACTCACAAGACTTGAAATGACCGCAATCAGAGATGTGTAGGTCCATCAGTAGATTTTGGTCAAACCCCACTCATGGCCCTACAATACTTGGATTTATCTAAAATCACCTTCTCTATGAAGATTTGAGCTTGTAGAAGCTATATATGATGTCAAAACTTAGTTTTAACCAATACAAATGAAGCTCTTGCTCCGTGCCAGTTGGCATGAAATATGTGCACCTGAATTGTATTCTATGAACAACAACAGTTGTCCTATTATATTTTTCAAGTATAACAACACTCATTTTGTTTAAGTCATAACTTAGTTAGAGTTTAAAACAAATTTATAAGACTTTGAAATATCCAACCCCAACCTATTGAGTTTACATGCACAGTTGGACTGAGACTATTATATTTCTGAATATTCACAACTGCTAGCGAGTTTTTATTTTACAAAATAAGGATATGGTACGAAGTATTAATTCTGCCTTCCTGGGATTGGTTTACACTTCTCATATCATAGATATTACTATATTAAAAAATGAATACTACATACAATGATATAACAATAATATTTTTTGCACAACTATTTTTCTTACAATACTATGGATGTACTTCATACAAAATATAAGGATCCACTCCCTCTAGTTACAAAATATTTAAATTAAGCATAATATTCCTATATATATTTATAGGTAAGTCAAATACCAGGGGATGGTGGCATTCTACAAGTTCTTCGATTATGGCCCAGTTGTTTGCACCGGCTGCATTTGATTTTTTACTTTCTCATTATGTTTCGACTCGATCTGTGCCTTCTTTCGCCTACCCGACTGCACAAGGCTACGAGGACATAGAACTATAGTGTTATTTACGCCCCTAGGTCAAAATTTCTTGCTTTGAGATGGGTAAATACGATCCATGTATGTCATATTTCAATTCTATGAATGAAAAAAATACTTATAATACGGGAGTGTATCCATATTCCGGTGAATGATGACTGCAATAGCATGTGAGTAAGGCAATACTAAAATTTAAAACTCCCCATAGTTACAATATTTTCTTCCAAATCAATAATGAATGAAACACCACATATCTCTACTTCCATTTCAGATTGAGAGTAGGGGTGGACTTTATATCATCTAGCTTTCTCTCTCCTTGAATCTATTTCTTTGGTAGCATAAGGTGTCAAAGAAACATATCATTTAGAGACTTCCTCCCTACGGTTAAAGAACTATGGAGCTACCTTTCTTCTGGTATTATCAATTAACATGTTTATGAGAAGTTCACGTGTATGATTGAACAAAGCATTTAAACTCTCTACACAATTGGTGGCTAGCATTGTGTACCTTCTCCCACTAAAGTGTGCATTAGCCCATCTTTTAGGGTCAATGTTCTGAAGCCACTTATGAGCATCTGGATGTTTTTTAAGCATGGATTACATTATGAGATCATATTGGAGTATTGAAGTTGCACGTGCTACTGTCCAAAATAAGCCTAAAGTTAACCTGCTGTCAATATCTGTTACCATATTGCAAGACATGTGGTGACAACAGAAATCATGATTGGCGGTTGGATAGACTTTCCTAACTACTGATATAATATTGCTATGTATATTTGATACTATGCTCATTAACTGTGCATCAACACAAAGAATATTTTCGTATGATCCAAAAATCACTCCCAGGCATACCCACATTCAGCTTCAGCTATTCCAAAGGCTATTAGGAGGACATTGTCATTAGCATCAATTGTTGTAGCTATCAACAAGGCACCCAGATACTTCCCTCTTAGATGTGTGGCATCAATTCTGATCAATTTGCGAAGATAAGACCTGAATACTCTTTAGCAAACTCCAAAAACAGCGCTAGAACTGATTACACCATTCCTTTGTAGTGTCACATAGGTTTCCAAGTCTCTAACTCTTAACTCACCCAGATATAGTAGAAGATCTCTATAAGCTTGGTCATAATC
This sequence comes from Zingiber officinale, assembly GCF_018446385.1. NCBI lineage: Eukaryota > Viridiplantae > Streptophyta > Magnoliopsida > Zingiberales > Zingiberaceae > Zingiber > Zingiber officinale. The sequence continues at coordinate 119,150,970 of NC_055986.1, read as the reverse complement.
TCCAATGACCTTCTTCATTGCTTTCTCCCGAGCTATGTATGCTTTTCTATATGATATGGTCACTCCAAACCTTACTTTTATATTTGATATAATCATACTTGGTTTATACTGTTCATTTGCAACATATTATTCTTCAACAAAACATGCTACAAAGGAGGAAGAGCATGCTTGATGATTAACACTTTTCCTGATGGTGCCACATTGGTGTTCCTTTACATATTTTGTAACAGTGAACTCTATATCCCCCCAGGCAACTACTCTTAATGTACATTGTTGATTGAAGCAGACGACTTTTACTTTATTTTTTCGGGTGTCAACTGGGTTATATCTTATATGTTTAACCATGACATATTTTACAAGTGCATTATTGAACTTTCGTTGAGATAGAAAAATCTATCCAACACAAAATTCATACTCATCTGTTGCTTCTTCAATTGGCCTTTGGAGCAACCGAGAATTTTAGCAGGTTCGATGGTCTTTTTTTTCTGAGGAAAAGAATCAATCAACTGCAGCAGGCGGAAGGCGTATATCCTGTTGTAAGAGTGAATAATAATGACGATCATGTGCGAGAGAGGGAGAGTCCCAACATCACTACACGTTCATTGGGTGTAATCAAACAAGTTTAGGTCCTTAAGTGGATTTTGGTCTAAACATATTTATGGACCTAGGGTAATTAGATTTATGCAAACTCCCAATCACTACGAAGGGATAAGCAAGGAGAAGGTAGATATGATATCAACCCAAAATTTTTATCAACGAATACAGTGAGTCTGATATGATTGCATATCAGGGCCAACGTCCTGATACCTACCATATCAACCTAACATGCATGAGCAAGATCGAGCTGAAATCTAGCATCACAGTGGAGCACCTTGCAAACTAATTAAGTATTAGAGTACATCATATTACAGGTGTTGTTAAATATTTATTCCCCAGACATCGAATGAAACCATAAACATGATTTTTGTCATCACCCTTTACTACCAAACGGTAATTTTTTTTACATGACAACCCTATTTTATAGTAGTAAATTTATACATACATCGGTAAATCTTTAACTGTCTTCTTCTACTAATTTTCCTCTTACTACAAATTTGTTCTTCAACGCTGCGGTTCTTAACCACTATTGTCCTATGAACTCTTCTCTTGAAATTCTTGCGACAATATCTCTAAACCCTAAATAGTCTTTTGCAATGCTGCCAAATAGCACGAGAAGGTATAACAAGCGGAGGAGGTTCATGATCGCTTCGTGTTTATAAGACTAGGATGAAAGATGGAGGGAGAGAGAGGGCGAGAGGACGTGCATCCGAATCATAAAATAATTTTTAATTAAAAATGTGATTTAGATATTTGAAAAATGATGATTGACCAGAGGAGATTGACGGAAGAGGTAAAAAGAAAATTTTATTTTTTATTTTGTACCATTTAATAAAAATAAAATTACGATATGTCTTTTAATAAATATTATATTGAAGCTACACCATTTGATAAATGGTCGATTATTATAAAAGGGAACAGGTGCAAAAAGAACTTAAAAAAAAAATGAAAAGCAAATTTATTTATTACTGTCTGACAGGTGTTTTGATTATCCACTAAGCTTAGACAAGTGTGGAACGAGAAAAGTCAAGGTACAAACAAAATAGAAAAACGAGTAGCAAAACTTATTTGAAATATACAGCAGGACTAAAACAAACACAAGCAAAACCTGTTAGCCTTTTATTCTGATTCTAATTTTATTCTGTTGCCTGAGAGAACACCTTCAGAGCATATTAGTATGCAATCCAATCTCATGCAGACTCAATGGCAAAGAAGAGAATATTATGACGCACGCAATCGTGGAAATGAAGCATCAGAAAGAGTTGGTGGAACTCGAGGAGGAGACACTTTGCCTTCGTGAAGTGAGATAACAGTTTCAAAAGCACCAACCAGGGCCTTCACCTTGCTCTTCCTCGTTTCAACAAGTTTACTAGCAGTTTCCTCAATCACCTGATTCAACAAACGTTGCGTGTCTTTCTTTTCCTGCACATCTTGGTGCTTCAGAAGGACTATAAGTGCTTTTGCAAGGGAAGCATTGGAGTTTGGAACACTTCGACCACTCCTAAGAAACTTTGTATGGAAATCTCCTTCATCGTTTTGGTTGTCACTTGCCAATTTACGACGTCTGAATCTGAGAATTCTTGGCACATTGTTCTCAGGTTGCAGGCTAGTGACCTTACCTCTTCTGAATTTCAACTTCTGAGGGGTGGAAAATTTATCTTCCAAGTGGACACTTGCGGTTCTTCTATGTGGTCTGTCAATCTGACTCTTGGAGATAACAGTAAATTTTGTATCAACGTCACCTATAGCATTTTGTTTGTCACTTGCTATTTTAGCCTGTCTGAATTTCAGTATTCTTGGTGCCTTGTTCTCAGATTGCAGGTTGACTACCTTACCTCTGCTGAATTTCAACTTGAGAGGTGTAGATAATTTATCTGACTGGATGCTTGCGGTTCTTCTATGCGGTTTACCAATTTGATCCTTGGATATAACAATGGAGCTTCCTTGTGCTACTGCTTGTCTCATATCAGGTTCATTCACTCCACGAGATTTAGAACCAATGTTACCCTCTTTCCCAACAGATTTATTCACTTCCACATGCTTTCTAACATTTTGCTTCAGAGACCTGAGATTTATGTTCTCTTGTTTTGGCCCACTACATTCACCACTTTCTTTCTTTGGTCCCAGTTTCCCAGCTCTGTTTTCAATTTTCACCAGAGGGATGGGGGTTATATTCCTGTCTTTACATAACTTTCTTGTTGAAACTTTTCTAGTAAGGGATCGCACAGATAGAGAACTCAAGGATTGCCCCAGTACTTTGTTCACTTCTCTACCTGAATGGCTTGAAACCTTGCTTATCTTATCACTCTGTAATTGATTCAGATTTTCTGAAGAAGTTGATTGAGACATAGCTTTAAGTAAGAGATCCCTGGCTTTCACGGGGTTGGCTGGCTCAGAAGATTCATTAGCAGTCTTACCAGCTGATAAAGCTCTTTTCTTGACTGTCCTGGTTGTCTCAGCAACAAGGTTGTTATTCATCTGTTTAGTCTCTGTCTTTCTAGAAATTACCGATTTGCTAATTACACTTAACGAATTCTTTTCCTTTGTATTTGAAATCCCAGATACCATGACCTTTGCAGGTCGAATGATTTTGGTTCTTCCGTGTGCGCCAATATTTTCATCTGCACTTTTGAGTTCAGTTATATCTCCTTTTGCTTTGGCTACTAGACAAGGACCTACCTTTTGTCCCCTTTTATTTGCACCGTATAGTGTTGTTGTCTTGCGTGGTATACCACCATTGGCAAGTTCCTTCCTGGCTGATATTGCATTTTTGTGATTCTTAGGCTTCACGCTTGAGACTTCAACAGGCGATGCGTCCAGTTCGCTTAAAGTGGTATGCTCACTAGAAGCAGTGTGTTCCTGTACAGGAAATGCGGCATTCAGCTCTTCAGAGATCCCTTCTAGAAGATTGGAAGATGTATGGTGGATCCCTTCTAGAAGATTGGAAGATGTATGAGTGACCGAAGCATTGATGTGTTCAGTTGATGATGAAACCATGAGTTTTACCACGACAGGTTCAGTTGATGATCCTTCTGTAGGTCCAATCTCACTAAAGGCAATGACATTCTCCACTGCTTTCTGATCTAGATTGATGCTTATGGGCTTCACAGGTAATCCTAATCCTTCTGACAGATAATTTGACTCACGCAAATCAGAAGCATTGCTTGGTGAAACGGATGATGGCGTCATTAGTTCGATGCATGTTGTTTCCTCTGATGATCCGTCATCTTGATTCGGAGGTGCATGCTTAACAAGTGAATCAGTCATCTTAGCACTTGAGGGAAAATCGAACTCCCAATCCATGGAACCTTGAACTGAAACTTCTTCTGGATTTGTAGTCGAGTCAAAAAGCTGAATTATCTTTTCAGTTGGAAGATCAGAAATCTGAATTATCTTCTCAGGTGGCATATCATTTTCTGGCTTCTCAGGTGGCAAACCATTTTCTGGCTTCTCAGGTGGCAAATCTGAATAATCTTTCTTTCCTCTCTCTAGTTTGTTAACAACGGTGCCTTCATCTTTTTCACCAATAGGGTTGTCTTTATTGGCTAATTTTTTTTTGCGAATAGGTCGCCTTTTCTTAACCTCGACATCATGCTTTATTCCATACTTGCACAAATCATGGCAAGAATTTGTGGAAGCTCTTAGGTAATGAGGAACTGGCTTTTCCTCAGATGAACCTTCCTTTTTCCCTGTCAGGTTTCTTCCCACTGAACTTTTAGGCCTTGATATCTCAGGGGTTACAGAAATAATATCCCTCTCTGCTGCTTCTATACTCATTGGTGAAAAGTTTGGCTAATATCAAGAATCCTGCGAGAAAAATAAGGTAGACATGTGATGTCAAGTTCCCAGCAATTAAACATGAAGTAGCTGTAGAACAAAAGATGAACTTAATGGAACACCTTATATCAAGTCTGAAAATGAGAATTGCTAAAATCATGTTTCAAAGTCGGGTTAGTTGCTGATATATTGCTCTAGCGTCACACTGATATGGGACTAATGAAAAAGAACACGTGATAATACTATCAGCGAAGAATTTTTATACTACCAATTCAATAGTATTAATGAATCCATGAACTTTCAGAGTAACAGGTAATTGTCCCGATTGTGATTTAAAACAATCTGAAATGTGCCACAAGCAACATTAGCAGTGTGTTTATGCGATAAAAAAAATGTAAAGAGAACCACAAGATGCATCATGAATTATATATCAGACTCAGTGTACACCCTGGAAGTTCATTTGAAAAGAGTTCATGGAGGAGATTAAACTTATTAAAACTAAACTGTCCTGAAGAAAGCAAAGGAATTAAGGTGAAAAACTACTTGCTTTTCCCCCAACTGGCCCAAAATTGCGAGCCTATGAAACATGTACTATGATAAAGAAAATTGGCAATGAATTGCTAAATCTTAAAATGAGTTGATCGGCATGTTTGAATCCATGCCTACTTACCATATTCATAAAATATTCAAAGGTAAGAACATCTGTTTAATTTAAGACATCCGAACAATTCCAATCGTGGCACTGGCGAACTGAGATTTTCAAAAGCAGGTACATGCGACGACTGCACAAGACCAGTTCTATTTAAAAGCCAAAAAAAGGATTTTCACAGACAAGTATGTACCACTCTCATTTATTTCGGGGAAAAAAAAGGAAAATTCGACATCCGTGGAGAATTCAGATTTTTTTATAAGCATATATAACATCACTTTTGCAACACGAGAATCTATAAATATACCCAGACCAGCAGATGGGCACATCCATAGAAACTCAATCTTCCAGCAATCCTCTCGATGAAAGAATTAGAAAGCTAAAAATTAAAGTTCCATTCGATCGCCGAAGAACAACGGGTAAAACAATCAGAAATCGGAAGCTCGTCATCCCACTCATCTTCTACCCGCAGCAGATCCAAACACAAGGCGAAGGACGATCTGAAGTCCAAAAAAAACAGAAACGAACAAGAACAGAGATTGATAGGATCAAAACACCAAAGTAGGCACAACCTTTTTCGACTCTCCGATGATTATGTCGGCGAGGTTGTCAAAGAAGCCGCAGAAGCCCCATCAAGATCGTGCCTTCCTTCCGAATCCCGGACACAAATTACAAAAAGACAATTTACACAACAGAATCTCGATCCCGTACTCAAGCAATCAGCCGTGCTCGGGACGATGGCGTTGCCACGGCGTTGTCCGCAGCGTGCTTCCTTGAACTGGACAAAGTAGAGAGAGAGAGATAGAGAGAAGAACAAGAAAAAAAAAAGGGTAGTTGAATCATCATGGGGCCCACATCCTCCGTGGGCCCCACCCTCAAATGTGAAGGGCAGATGAACCCTTCCAAAAAAACTACCCAGCGGGCCCACCAAAATAATGACTAAAATTGTGACCCTCGTTTGCCGTTCTTCCCGAAGTTAAATAGTTAGGTGAACATTAAATAAATAATTAAGACTCCCTCGTTAGAGTATTAATTTTAATTTTACCGATTGGAAAATCGTGACTAATTGAGGATTAAAAAAATTTTTAGAAAGAATTCAAAGCTCACTGAGAATGTTCATATTCTGTCATCTCGTTTTCCCGTTTCATAAAAAAAGAAAGACATTATCTCATCTTATAAAATCATATTAGAATCTTTAAATATTTTCTATTTAAATTAAAGCCAATGAAGTTAACCACTTTTATAGGAATAAAATTAAACTTGCCATACTTATAATATTTGATGTGATTAAATGAAAGTATTCATTAGTCAATTTTTAGTAAAATAAAAAAAAATACTACCCCTAATTGTTTTTTCCTTCTTTCCAAATCGAATTACAACTAAATAAAAATTCATATTATAAGTACACTAAAACACTTGCGGTAATTAAATAAAAGTAGTTACTATAACTAAATGAAAATGAAAGAACCTACTATTATTATTTTAATTATTTTTTTATTTAAATACAAAATAAGATACTAATCACAATAAAAATAAAGGCAAGATTTGTATAGTAATAATATAAACATCTTGTCATGCAAAACATGCTTATAAAGCAAGGTGGACACTTAGGGAGTATCCATTCAACAAGCCCCGAGTTTGATGGGATGGTAATAAGCAGAATCCATTTTTCAAGCGACCAAAGTTTAATTTCCATGTAGGGTGACGCACGATTAAACTACTGACGAAATTAGAGTACCATATTAGGAACCACTGTATTTGTTAAATTGATTTAGTGGGCACAATATAAAATCGGACCGTGAGCTTAAGATTAATCGAATTGTACCATATATACATTTTGATGTGGGATATAACAGGCAGATCCAAGTATAAAGTAATAGTTAAAGTCAAGATGATATAAGTATGTCATTCTTCATAGGAATTTACTCTTTGCCCAATGACAAGACCTTTAGTACGAGGATGATCGGCCCATAAACCAATCGAACTTAAGAGACCTAGTGCTTGGAGCAGTGGATTGGTAAGAAGAGGGTGAATTGTCTATCAAATATTAAAAGAAATCTTTCCCGATCTCTTAACTCAGATTAGTAGTAATCGTACAATTATAGCAGGTTAATTGAACAACTGTAAAATAAAAGAGGCAGAAAAATTTACTTGATTATAACCTAGGTGGTTGTTAATCCAAGACAAATAAAAAACACTAAAAATCTCCTTCATTGAAGGCGGAGAAGTCTCTTACAGTCATTGAATGCTAACAAAAGAACTAGGAAATGAATACTAGAGTTGTTGTATATTTCCTAGGTCTAGGGGTCTTTTTATAGCCCCTAGAAAACTCTATCGCAATTTAAAGGCACCTCCAAGATGGTTTAAGGCGTCTTCCATTGGATAAGCTTTATCCACTGTGGATAAAACTATATCCGTGGCTAACGGCTATCGGAAGGCGCCTTCAAAAGCTGGAGGAAGGTGCCTTCGTACGGTTCATCAAAGGCACATTCCATCAACTTTTTACTAGCTGATCTCTTCACTTGGGTGATTCTCCGGCTAACTGGAGCTGAGCTCACCCGAACCTAACTCCAACCTTCTCCTCGAACAGGCTTCCTCCCCGACTTCTCGCCCCTCGAAAGTCATGCATGTCCTTCTCATCCACCGGTGTAGTCTTTCGCAGCATCTCGTCTCTCGGATGTACTAAGCCCGTCAGCTCCTTTTGCCGTGCTATTTTTCTCGCTAGCTACGTCTTTCGCTCGATTTCTTGTAATCCTAAGCTCCTGCATGTTAGACGTTTGGGCATTACTGGAGACGAAGGGTTTCCCTTCGTTACTCTCCTTTTGCTGCAAACGCCAAGGAGATGAAGGGGCGTCCTTTCCCCTTCGTCTTCCTTAGCCTTCTTATAAGAGGTGTCCAAGTGCAGATCGACAGAGAGAGCTTTTGGCGAGGTGATCAGGGAGCACCGAGAGATTGTGTGAGAACAAAGGGAGAGCATTCGGCTAGGATTTGGCTCGTGAACTTTGAAGCACTTTCCGATTGCTCCGTGATCGTGTTTCCGACAGCGGCAATCTCTTCATCGATCGGCGTCTTCGGGTGCGGTTCTTCGGGAGATCACTGTGAGTTTGTAATTATCGCATCGCTTTGTTTTATCTTTGTATAGTTTTGATTTCATGCTCTCAAATTACCAACTATGGTATCAGAGCGTGCTAGATTTGAAAGCATAAAAATCGACGTAAAAAAACTCACGTTTTTCTTCTTATGTCATGAAGAAGATGATGAACAGTGAATACTGTTCATCAATTGAATCGATTGATTAATCGATTCAATTGGAATGAATCGATTGAAATTGTATTCCAATCGATTCAAAATCGTGCATAGTTGTTGGATCGATTCACGAATCGATTGAAAAAAAATCGTGAACAGTGCTTTTGACGAAGCACGGTGGAAAAAACTTGCATTTGAATCGATTCACGAATTGATCAAAGAAAAGAAATGCATGAACAGTAAGTTGTGTTTTTTAATTTTTTGCATGCACTTGAATCGATTCAAGAACAAGCGTGAATCGATTCAAGAGAAAAAGGCATGAACAGTGTTTTTGATGAAAGCACTGTGAAAAAAAAACAAAAACGTGAAAAAAAATGCATGCATAAATTTAAATTTTTCTTCATCACGACATGAACACTAGGTAAATTTAATTAAATATTTTTATTAATTAATTAAATACATATGGGAATGTATTATTAATTAATAAATAAATATTTAATTAAATTATAGTTCAATTTACCGAAAATAGAACCCTACCAACTTGATCAATCAAACTCAGGTCTGGTTTAAATTATTAATTGATTTAGGCAGACCAATTTGATTCAATGATACCTAAAGCTGGTTTAAATTATTTGTTGGTTTAACCAGTCTGGTTTATTATTGAATTAATTGGGTATTCTTCATTACAGAAGTTGGGCTGATCAAATATGACAGGATTAGTTCCGTTGTGTCAAAATTTGATCAGAAACATTGGATTTGTTCTAATGAGTCAGACTTAATCCAATGGGCAATTGGACGAGTCAAACGAACCTGAGTTTGATTAATAAGTCTGTGATTGATTCAAATGGGCTTAAACGATAACAGAACATAGGTCCAATTAGATTAGTTCTAATGAGGACAATAGATTAAGTTTAAGATTCAGATTCATGATCGACCAATTCAATGTGTCAGTCACATGAGACTCCCCAAAATAAGGAAATTTGTTTTTCTTAATTGCTTGTGTATACTGTATATTTTGTTCTATATATGGAAATTGAATTTGACCAATTTTGTACTGGTCAGTCGATTTTGTACTAACATCATGTTTTTCAATTCCAGATACAAAGAATGATATACACGATGACTAGTCGCTATGAACGACAACATGAGCTATGGGAGGAGATCAAGAAGCTGGAATATGACTCGGATCACGGAGTCGGTAGGCTTATTGGTCGGCTCGATTGGTTGTTCTAGAATCTCGAGCAAGAAGGGTATCCAGTTCAGGAAACAGAAAGAAGATGGCATCTGGTTTATTCATTATCGGAACATCTAAGGCAGATAGAATTCCAACTTTGGGATGAGTCTGAAGGGCACATCTCATACTCAGAGATGTGTAGACAGTTACTTCATTTGGAATGGGGTCCGGATGAATCTGAAGAGAATCCAGATCCTGAAAATATGGGCCTCGAAGAATTTGAGGAGGATCCAGAAATGGATTCTGAAGATTTAGAGGAGGATCCAAATCCCGAAGAATCTGAAGATGATCCGGAAATGAACCTCGAAGAATTTGAAGAGGATCCAGAAATGGATCCTGAAGATTCAGTGGAGGATCCAGAGATGGATCCCGAGGAGGATCTAGAGATGGATCCAGAAGAATCAGAGGAGGATCCTCAAGAATGTGTAGAAGATCCAGAAATGGATCTGATGGATACATCTGAGGCTAATCCACCCATCATAGAATCCGGGATGAACGGGATACAATTACCCACTGCTCTAACATTTATCCTAGTGGGAGTAGTGCTAGCTTATCTAGTCTATTAGTGTTCTGTTTACTATCGTTATGTACGAGCAGTGTTAGCTCATCTAGTTTTTGAGTTATGTAATAATTTCTGTCGTTTTGTACGAACAGAATTAAATAATGAAAAGTTATGTTATATGTTAACTAACTTGGAAATGATTAGTTCATTTCATGATATGATTAGTTCATATAAATATGATTCGTTCATATTAAATAATTCGTTCATTAGTTGGGATATGTGTAATATAATTGATCAGTGTTGATTAGATTAGAACATACAAATGATGAGTGGAAACAATGTTATCACTTGATTTTGTAAACTAATTCTAATTTACACTGAGTCCATGATTAATTGCACATATATGAATTACACTGAAATAATAAATAATTTATTTATTTATGTAGATCATGGCAACTAAAAATATCATAGCTGAACTCAATAAGGGTGAGAAATTATATGGGGATAACTACAAAATCTGGCACCTCAAGATACAATATGTTCTTGAGGAACTAGAAGTTCTAGAGGCTGTAAACCAAATTATGGAGGAACCGGTTGATGGTTCTTCAGCACAGCACAGACGTGACCTTAATGCCTATAAGGCATGGAAAAGGAAGGACTCCATTGCTAAGGGCATATTGATTAGTTCAATGGTAGATAACCTAGTATTTGAATATGAGCCATTAACATCGGCTCATGTTGTCTGGGTAGCCCTTAGAGAAAAGTACAGTGGAGTCAGTCTGAGTAAGCTCCGTCAGCTAACTATCAAGTTTGATAGTTGTAAGAAGCGCTCGAATGTTACCATGGCCCAACATCTCAGGGAGATGGGTAACATGATTCGAGAGCTTAAGACTGCTGGTTATACGTTGACCGATGAACAATAGGTTCAGGCAGTTATCCGTTCCCTTCCTGATTCTTGGGAAACGATGAAACAGAACCTGACCCATAGTGAGAGTATCAAGACTTTCACTGATGTCTCACGCCATGTGGAACTTAAGGGGGAGAGGATTGAATCCGCAAGGATTTCGGGTCAAGCTTTTGTAGCTGAAGGTTCTGGTTCCAAGAATAAGAACAAGTGGTTTAAGAAAGGAAAGAGGAAAGGAAAGGAGGCTATGCTGTTGCTGCGAAAAACCAAATCAAGAAGAAAGGAAAGAAACATGGACAAAAACCTAAGAGCAGGTTGACTTGCTTCAACTGTGGCAAGAAGGGCCATTTTGCTCGGGATTGTACTGAGCTTAAAAAGGTAAATCCATTTTTATCTTCTTTCCACGAGCAATATGTTGCAAGTACAGGATTCATATCCTTTGTGGATTGTAGATTCAGGAGCAACGAACCACGTAGCTCGTGATCGAGCTACATATGTGGAGTACCGTCGGGTACCAGCTGACAACAAATGGATATATGTAGGAAACAATGCAAGAATTGAAATCAAAGGAATTGGCACTTGCAAGCTCAACCTACGTGGTGGAGGCACCTTGTTTCTACATGATGTCCTGTACGCTCCTGAAATTCGACGGAATCTGGTTTCCGTTATTTGTCTTCTTGATTTAGGTTACAATGTAAATTTTTATAACCGTTGTGTGGAACTTCGATTTAACTCTGTGTTAATTGGATATGGTTATGTAACAAATGGTTTTATGGTTCTTGATGTAGAACCAAATAATAATAGTTGTTTTTCAAATATTGCTCTTACTAGTAATGCTGATGTTAATGATGAAATTTGGCATGCTAGATTGGAACATATAGGACAAGAACGAATGAATAGATTAGCTAAGGAGGGCCTATTAAGCACTCATGCTAAGATTAACATGTCTGTATGTGAGCATTGTCTTGCTGGAAAGACGACTAGGAAATCGTTTGGTAAGGCTATTAGGGCTGAATCACCATTGCAATTAATTCATTCGGATATTTGTGGTCCGATGAATATGAAGGCTAGAAATGGGAGTTCTTATTTCATTACATTTATCGATGACTTCACATATTTTGGTCATGTGTATTTGATTTCTCACAAATCTGAAGCATTGGATTGCTTTATTCGTTACTTGAACGAAGTTGAGAATCAATTGGAACGTAAGGTTAAAACCTTGCGCACTGACCGTGGAGAAAAATATTTGTCTGATCAGTTCAAGATAATGTGTAATGAGAAAGGGATTATTAGACAGCTTACTATCCCTGGAACTGTAACGCCCGAAAATTCTCAAACTTGCATTAGAATTATTCTGTGATTTTTCTGGAATATTTAGATATTTTTCTGGAATTTTCCGAGTAGCGGAAGTAGCAAAACTAATAGAAAAGTAAAATGGTTTAAGCGGGAATCGAACCCGGGACCTCTCGGGTCCGCTAAACCTTTAGTTAGCCTTAGTGACCGGTGAACCCAGCAGGGCCATGCTGAAAGAGAAGGGAAACATTTATATTTATATTTGAGTTGGGCCTAGTTACCCACTTAATATAAATTAAAAACTTAAGTAGGTTTTGGTTTATAATTTGGTTCGGCAGCCCTCTCCTCACAAGCCTCACGCCACTTTTTCTCCAAAACCCTCACCGACGCCAACCCCTTCTTCTCTCCTTCTCTCGGCGCCACATCAAGGAAGACCTAGGGTTCTCTCCCTAGGGTCCCAAAGTCACTTTCCGGCGACGATTTCAGCACGAGGACGTTTCCCTCCGCGAGTAGAGCACGTGGACGCGAGCGGATCGTCGAGAAGTCGTCTCCACCGGAATTCCTAGCGATTAGATTTGTAAGAAATCTAGCACACAAGGTAAGAAACCCCTCACCTGTAGTATAATAGCTTCCGTTTGAGTTTTTATGCTTTAGTTAGGATGTATGCAGATTTTTATTGATATCTAGGGTGTGTTTAACTCTCTTCGCAGATTAGGGATTTAGTTGAGCACCTCTAGATGGGTCGGGCACGTTTTCCCTCTTCAGATAGGAGGTTAGACGTTGTCGGGTGCCTAGAGGTGGTCTCCCTAATAGGGAGAAGAGTTAGAGTATCCTAGGTGTTCGATAAAAATATTTAGCGCAACATTAGACAGTTTTAACAGCATAGTTAAATGTATAGAAACATTTAAAATAGAATATCAGTTTTATTCCAGCTTTATGGGACTAGATGTCCAATGGGTGGGCTCCCACAGTCGCCTCTAGGTTCAGACAACCTAGTTTTGGGTTCAGATAACCTGGATTCAGCTAATTAGCATTTCAGTATTTTACTTTCAGCAGCGACACTGTACTGGATTAGATATCCACTGGGCTGGACTCCCATAGTCGTCCCTAGGTTTAGCTAACCTAGTAAACCCTACTAGATTCGGAACTTGCAATCCCGGGTTTAGATAGGGATGCGCGCACAATAAGTACAGTTGCCAGGGCCCTACAGCAACATGTTTAGTATTTTCATCTATTATTTATAATAGTTTTTCCAAATCAGTTTTAAAACATAATGGAATTCAGTATTAGTTCAGTCTCAGCTTAGCTCACTTTTGTATCAACTCAGCTTATTTCAGTTGTTAATTACGATAGCTTCATATACAGTTATAGACATGTTATGATCAGTTTTATTTTATGTTCAGCTTATGTTATGCCATGCTTTATATGATACCATGCCTTGCCATGTTTAGCCTAGTCAGTATATTTCAAATAGAATGTTTTAAAAACCATATCTGCATCGTATGCATGATTTAGTGAGGTAGATGGTTTCTTACTAAGCTTTTTAGCTTATAGATATTACTTTTCTTATACTGCAGATAAAGGTAAAGGAAAAGTGGACCAGTAGCGGAGGCTGGAGGGCAATGCAGATCAAGATGTGTGTGGAAGGAACTGGAATAAAGATCCTAGGGATCTAGTTTTATTTTACTACGCATTAGAACTTGTAGCAAGCCTAGTTATTAAAGTCTTGTTCTCTTTTCCTTATGCTTCGCATTCTAGTATGGTTAATGGTATGAACTAGTGAACATGCATTATATGATGTCTTGAATGTTGTCAATGTATGGTAGAATAGTTAATAGTATATGTTAGAGTGGTTGCAGGTGGTTTTGGCACGACAAGGTGTCGAAATCAGCATTTCTGATTTCGTATCAGGAAATCAGACGCTGGATCGTCGTCGAAGCGGGCTGCAGCTCGGATCGGGGCAGGCCGATCCGAACAAATCTGATATCTCATGTCCTCGGATCGGTCGGTAGGCCGATCCGACCGATCTGATAGCGTTCGAGGTTTTGGGTGCACGGATCGGTGCAAGCCGATCCGGACACACTGATCGCCTACCCGACCGATCCACACATGGATCGGTCTGCCCGACCGATCCAGTTGGGAACCGAATGCCCCATAGCTCCGATCGATCTGCGGATCGATCGACAGGACTGTAGTTGGTTGGGATGTTCAGTTTCCCCTCCTTAGCATATGTACACCAGCAAAAAAGGTCTTTAGACATTTCTTAGCAGTTGTATCCGTCATTAGTAGACTAAAATTTTAATTAGCCCAGCTTTTCGCACAGTATAGTTTAGCATAATTGTAGCGACCGGCCTTACAGCCAGTACCCAGAAGGTGGGTCGTTACAGTGTACCATTACTTCCTACACACACATCAGCATTGAACCTGCAGCTTCCAAGTAAGAATACCTCTACTTAATTTATGCTCCTTGTTTTGTTATTACGGTTCATGTTTATATGCCTACTGCTTGTTAGTATGTGATAGTTTTTTTTAAACATGATATCAGTAGTTATATAACTGTGATTACATTAGTTATGTTATGTTCTCTATGTCTTTAGAAATGGCACGAGGACGCCCAGCTAGAAGGGCACTAGCCACTGAGCTCACGTGCACACGGTGCCTCCTCCGGATCTGAACAAGAACACTGAGTGGACAGCAACAGAAATAGCCACCTTAAAGGCTAATCAGATACCCCACAGTCACCCCGAATCGATGACTCGAAGTCTTAGAGGTTCCATCTCGCCAACGCTAGTACCAAGACCCAGCCCAGTGAGCCAAGAAAGGAAGCCTATATGATCCAGTGGCAGCGAGTCAAGCCAGAGAACTTCTCAGGCACTAGTGAACCATGGAATGCACAAGCCTGGTTCAAAACACTGGAGAGCACGATGGAGCTTCTGGACTGGCCAGAACACGAGAAGGTGAAGTGTGCCTCCTTCTGCCTGACAGGAGACACACGCATGTGGTGGGAAAGAATCAGAATGAAGCGCCCAGTAAACCAGATGTTATGGGCTGACTTCGAGAAGGAGTTCTTCGAGGAGTTCTTCCACATACGGGTCACAAACCGCCACTACGACGAGTTCACTGAGTTTCGTCAGGGAAACCTTTCAGTTGAGGAAGCCGTGAAGAAATTCAACAGGTTGGCTCGTCTATGCCCAGAGCTAGTCAGCACAGAGAAGGAACGAATCCGGTTGATGCTCAAGATGCTGAGGCCAGAGATAGCAGTGAACGTGGCTGGAGGCATACATAGGCCACAAACCACAGAGGAGTTAGTGAGCAGTGCCTTGACCACAGAGCATTACCAGAACAGCAGAAGCAAGTCTCCTCGAGTCCAAAGGCCAAGGAAACTCTCACACTCAAAAAGCAAGGCCACAGCTCTAATCGAAAGGAACTCCAGCGCAAATCGGGAGTGACCCAAAAGGAGGATCATCTAGCAAGCGACCCGGTTATCCAAAGTGTGCTACTTGTGGAAATTTCACCCAGGGGTCGTGAGGGCACACGAGGATGCTTTGAATGTGGACAAGAAGGGCACATGGCCAGCTCGAACAAGACCGGTCTTCCTCGACCACAACAGATTCAGTATGCAGGCCAGCCAGCTCGGTATATCAGATGCAGCCGCTCTAGAAGGTCCACTTATCAGCCAAGGCCCCTCCAGCTACGGCGAATGCGAGGATCTACTCACTCACCAGAGAGGACGTCGCCAATGCCTCGACAGTGGTCACAGGTCAGATTAGCATTTTTCAGTATAGTGCTACTGTTCTATTTGATACTGAGCCAACCTATTCATATATAGCCAGGGTGTTCTCCGAAAAATTAGAAATACCCTCAGAGGTACTCAGTGGTCAGTTTTTGACGGCACTACCTTCAGGAGAGATCATGGCATCCACGCATTGGCTCAGAGCAGTGCCGGTCATTATAGCAGACAGGGAACTCTTTTGTGATCTGATCCTGCTGGAAATGACTGACTACGACGTCATCCTTGGAATGGACTTCCTGATTAGATACGGTGCTTCCATAGAGTGCCGTAAACAGAAAGTCGTATTCCAACCTGAAGCAGAAACACAGTTCGAGTACATTGGAGAACCAAAGAGAAAAGCCAGAAAATTTCTCTCAGCTATGAAGGCATAGAAGTTGATGGATTCGGGTTGTACGGGGTACCTAGCACATGTAGTCAATACCAGCCAGGACAAGGACCAACAGCTAGCAGGGGTCCGAGTTGTATGTGACTACCCAGCAGTCTTCCCTGAGGAATTACCAGGCCTAGCACCAGTCAGGGAGATTGAATTTGAGATAGAGCTCTTCCCCGGCACCAATCCTATTTCCAAAGCCCCATATCGCATGACTCCAGCAGAACTGAAGGAACTTCAGGAGCTGCTTGACAAGGGCTTCATACGCCCTAGTCACTCACCATGGGGAGCGCCTGTACTATTCGTGAAGAAGAAGGATGGAAGCATGCGGCTATGCATAGACTACAGGGCACTGAATCAGGTCACCATCAAGAACAGGTATCCTCTTCCCAGAATAGATGACATGTTCGACCAGCTAAAGGGAGCAGCAGTGTTCTCTAAGATTGACCTCAGATTAGGATATCACCAAGTCAGAGTCAAGGAGGGTGATATACCCAAGACAGCATTCAGAACCAGATACGGACACTACGAGTTCGTAGTCATGCTCTTTGGCGTGACCAATGCTCCAGCTACATTCATGGATCTTATGAACAGAGTATTCAGGGAGTATTTAGATAAGTTTGTTATTGTGTTTATCGATGACATTCTTATCTACTCAGGAACTCAGGAAGAACATGCAGAGCACCTGAAGACAGTACTACAGACACTTCAGCATAATCAGCTATATGCCAAGTTCACGAAATGTGAATTCTGGCTTGATCAGGTGTCTTTCCTAGGTCACATCATCTCAAAGGATGGTGTCATGGTAGACCCCAGCAAAATAGAAGCAGTAAGTAACTGGAAGAGACCGAAGAACGCCAGCGAAATCAGGAGCTTTCTGGGATTAGCAGGATATTACAGAAAGTTTGTAGAGGACTTCTCCAGGATAGCCTCCCCACTGACAGCTCTTACCAGAAAGAACAGGAAATTTCAGTGGAACAGCTTCAGTGAGCTAAAAGGAGATTGACCAGTGCTCCCATTTTGGCTCTACCAGACAACACCAGCAGCTTTGACATCTATAGTGATGCCTCCAAGTTGGGACTAGGAGCAGTACTGATGCAAAACGGTAAGGTGATCGCCTATGCCTCCAGACAACTCAAGGATTATGAGAAGAACTACCCTACTCATGACCTTGAGCTTGCAGCAGTAGTGTTCGCTCTCAAAATTTGGAGACATTACTTATATGGAGCTCAGTGCAGAGTGTATACAGATCATCAGAGTCTGAAGTACTTCTTCACTCAGAAGGATCTGAACATGCGACAGCGCAGATGGCTTGAGCTGGTCAAAGACTACGATATAGACATCCTCTACCATCCAGGGAAAGCCAATAAGGTAGCCGACGCACTCAGCAGAAAATCCAGTGCTACCTTATTATCTCTTACAGCCATGTCACCGCCCCTACAGAAGGAGATCGTAGATTTCGGTCTCGAACTCATCGTTGGACAGCTCTCTACTATGACCTTAGAGTCTACCTTGCTTGGTGATATTCAGTCAGCTCAGGAGCAGGACCCTGAAATTCAGAAAATCAAGCAAGGGCTAGCAGAATCAGAAAGTAGAGAGTTCGGAGTGTTGTATTTTGGTGACAGACTCTGTGTTCCAGATCAGGAGGAGCTACGGAGACAGATTTTAGATGAGGCTCACAAGACTCCCTATGCGATGCATCCAGGTTCCACCAAAATGTATCAAGACCTGAAGAACCATTTTTGGTGGCCCGGGATGAAGCGAGACATCGCCAGATATGTTAGCATCTGCCTCACCTGTCAGAGGGTCAAGGCAGAACACCAGCGACCAGGAGGAGTTCTACAGCCTATACAGATTCCAGAATGGAAGTGGGAGGATATCTCTATGGACTTCATAGTGGGACTGCCCAGAACCACGAATGGTTTTGACGCCATCTGGGTAATAGTCGACAGGTTGACTAAATCAGCTCACTTCTTAGCTATCAAGATATCCTACTCCATGGAGAAGCTAGCTCAGTTGTATCTCCAGGAGATCGTCAGACTACATGGAGTCCCACGAACCATCATTTCGGACAGAGACAGCAGATTCACATCACACTTCTGGGAGTGTGTACAGTCAGCGTTGGGCACTAAGTTAAAGTTCAGCACAGCATTCCATCCTCAGACAGATGGTTAGACGGAGCGAGTGAATCAAGTACTCGAAGATATGCTCCGAGCGTGTGCCCTAGACTTCAAGGGAAGTTGGTGCAAATATCTGAGTTTAGCAGAATTTACATACAACAACAGCTATCAGGCCACTATCGGCATGGCACCTTACGAGACTCTCTATGGGCGGAGGTGTAGATCTCCAATCTGCTGGTATGAGAGTGGTGAACAGAAAGAACTAGAGCTTCAGACAGATCTAGTAGCAGATACCACAGCAGCTATACAGCAGATCCACCAGAGGATTGAGACAGCTCAGAGCCGCCAGAAGAGCTATGCCGATACAGCACCCTTAGAGTTTTCAGTGGGGATTCGGTGTTCCTCGAGTAGCTCCCATGAAGGAGTAATGCCTTTGGGAAGAAGGGCAAGCTAAGTCCCGATATGTGGGACCATACCTTATCGTAAGAGTGGGCAAGGTAGCATATGAGTTAGAGTTACCAGGAAATGTCACTGTCCACAACGTATTTCATGTCTCTATGTCAAGAAGCATACCCCAGATGCCACCTGGTGATTGAGCCCCAGTAGATCCATGAGGACCTCAGCTATGATAGTCGGCCTATTCGGATAATAGACCGAAGCAGTTAAGAAATTTCAGAACAAGGAAGTACCATTAGTCAAAGTCATTTGACAGAAGAGGCAACTTGGGAGACAGAAGCCAGCATGAGACAGAAGTACCCAGAATTATTCTAAGTTCGAGGACGAACTTTTTATAAGGTATGGGGGATTGTAACGCCCGAAAATTCTCAAACTTGCATTAGAATTATTCTGTGATTTTTCTGGAATTTTTAGATATTTTTCCGGAATTTTCCGAGTAGCGGAAGTAACAAAACTAATAGAAAAGTAAAATGGTTTAAGCGGGAATCGAACCCGGGACCTCTCGGGTCCGCTAAACCTTTAGTTAGCCTTAGTGACCGGTGAACCCAGCAGGGCCGTGCTGAAAGAGAAGGGAAACATTTATATTTATATTTGAGTTGGGCCTAGTTACCCACTTAATATAAATTAAAAACTTAAGTAAGTTTTGGTTTATAACTTGGTTCGGCAGCCCTCTCCTCACAAGCCTCACGCCACTTTTTCTCCAAAACCCTCACCGATGCCAACCCCTTCTTCTCTCCTTCTCTCGGCTCCACATCAAGGAAGACCTAGGGTTCTCTCCCTAGGGTCCCAAGATCACTTTCCGGCGATGATTTCAGCACGAGGACGTTTCCCTCCGCGAGTAGAGCACGTGGACGCGAGTGGATCGTCGAGAAGTCGTCTCCACCGGAATTCCTAGAGATTAGATTTGTAAGAAATCTAGCACACAAGGTAAGAAACCCCTCACCTGCAGTATAATAGCTTCCGTTTGAGTTTTTATGCTTTAGTTAGGATGCATGCAGATTTTTATTGATATCTAGGGTGTGTTTAACTCTCTTCGCAGATTAGGGATTTAGTTGAGCACCTCTAGATGGGCCGGGCACGTTTTCCCTCTTCAGATAGGAGGTTAGACGTTGTCGGGTGCCTAGAGGTGGTCTCCCTAATAGGGAGAAGAGTTAGAGTATCCTAGGTGTTCGATAAAAATGTTTAGCGCAACATTAGACAGTTTTAACAGCATAGTTAAATGTATAGAAACATTTAAAACAGCATATCAGTTTTATTCCAGCTTTATGGGACTAGATGTCCAATGGGTGGGCTCCCACAGTCGCCTCTAGGTTCAGACAACCTAGTTTTGGGTTCAGATAACCTGGATTCAGCTAATTAGCATTTCAGTATTTTACTTTCAGCAGCGGCACTGTACTAGATTAGATATCCACTGGGTTGGACTCCCATAGTCGTCCCTAGGTTTAGCTAACCTAGTAAACCCTACTAGATTCGGAACTTGCAATCCCGGGTTTAGATAGGGATGCGCGCACAACAAGTACAGTTGTCAGGGCCCTATAGCAGCATGTTTAGTATTTTCATCTATTATTTATAATAGTTTTTCCAAATTAGTTTTAAAACATAATGGAATTCAGTATTAGTTCAGTCTCAGCTTAGCTCACTTTTGTATCAACTCAGCTTATTTTAGTTGTTAATTACGATAGCTTCATATACAGTTATAGACATGTTATGATCAGTTTTATTTTATGTTCAGCTTATGTTATGCCATGCTTTGTATGATACCATGCCTTGCCATGTTTAGCCTAGTCAGTATATTTCAAATAGCATGTTTTAAAAACCATATCTGCATCGTATGCATGATTTAGTGAGGTAGATGGTTTCTTACTAAGCTTTTTAGCTTATAGATACTACTTTTCTTATACTGCAGATAAAGGTAAAGGAAAAGTGGACCAGTAGCGGAGGCTGGAGGGCAATGCAGATCAAGATGTGTGTGGAAGGAACTGGAATAAAGATCCTAGGGATCTAGTTTTATTTTACTACGCATTAGAACTTGTAGCAAGCCTAGTTATTAAAGTCTTGTTCTCTTTTCCTTATGCTTCGCATTCTAGTATGGTTAATGGTATGAACTAGTGAACATGCATTATATGATGTCTTGAATGTTGCCAATGTATGGTAGAATAGTTAATAGTATATGTTAGAGTGGTTGCAGGTGGTTTTGGCACGACAAGGTGTCGAAATCAGCATTTCTGATTTCGTATCAGGAAATCAGACGCTGGATCGGTCTGCCGACCAATCCAGCAGTGTGCCAGGCTTCTGGATCGGTCAGCCGACCGATCCAGACAAATACAGTATGCTACTGTATCCTCCTGGATCGGTCAGCCGACCGATCCAGCACGATACAGTAGCGTTCCAGGGGTTTCGGGTGCCTGGATCGGTCTGCCGACCGATCCAGACACACCTGGATCGGTCTACCCGACCGATCCAGCCACACATGGATCGGTCTGCCCGACCGATCCAGTTGGGAACCGAATGCCACATAGCTCCGATCGATCTGCGGATCGATCGGCAGGACTGTAGTTGGTTGGGATGTTCAGTTTCCCTTCCTTAGCATATGTACACCAGCAAAGAAGGTCTTTAGACCTTTCTTAGCAGTTGTATCCGTCATTAGTAGACTAAAATTTTAATTAGCCCAGCTTTCCGCACAGTATAGTTTAGCATAATTGTAGCGACCGGCCTTACAGCCAGTACCCAGAAGGTGGGTCGTTACAGGAACTCCACAGTAAAATGGGGTTGCTGAAAGAAGAAATAGGACTCTTCTTGAAATGGTTAGGTCTATGATGGCACAGGCTAATTTGTCAATCTCCTATTGGGGAGATGCATTATTAGTTGCAGCCTATATACTTAACAAAGTGCCTTCAAAGTCAGTTCCATCTACCCCACATGAACGTTGGACAGGCAGAAAGCCGGATTTAAGTAATATGAGACCATGGGGGTCAGCTGCCTACGTTCATGATAAAACTCACGAATTTGGAAAATTAGGACCCAGAGGTAAGAAGTGTATCTTTATAAGGTACTTTGAGACTTCTAAGGGTTATGTTTTTATTGGTGAGCGACAAGATGGAACCATCTCTGAAATAGTAGTCGTCCGACACGAGGTGAAGTTGATAAGATAATTCCTCTATATGAGATAGAGGAGGAGGATAATGTTCCTTTATCAACGAATCAGGAGATACCTGAATCTAGTCAACCAAGTGGGAGTAATTTGCCACTGAATGAGTCAGTTTCTCAACAGTCTAACCTTCGAAGAAGTAGTCGTCAGATTATTCCTCGGAGAAGGTTTGATATTGAGAATGAGGCATTGATGGTTCTCCCAGTTGATGATGAGGAACCTCGAATAGTTGAGGAAGCTTTGAGAAGCTCAGTTAGAAAAGAATGGAAAATTGCAATGGATGGAGAAATGGAGTCAATGAGAAAGAATCAAGTTTGGGATTTAGTCGATCTTCCTCTGGACCGAAGGGCTATTGGGAATAAGTGGATTCTCAAAGTAAAGAGGAAAGCAGATGGATCGATTAATCGATACAAAGCTCGATTAGTTGCAAAAAGATATACCCAAATGGAGGGTATTGATTTTGAAGAGACATTCTCCCCAGTTGTGAAGTTTGTGTCAATACGTGTCATCCTAGCTATAGTAGCACACTATGACATGGAATTACATCAGATGGATATAAAAACGACTTTCCTTAATGGTAATCTTGACGAAGAAATCTATATGGTACAACCAGAAGGTTATGTTGCTGAAGGCCAAGAGAAAAGAGTATGTAGACTTCGGAAGTCTATATATGGGCTAAAGCAAGCGTCAAGACAATGGAACATAAGATTTAATGAAGTAATATTATCTTATGGTTTCGAAATAATCAATGAGGATTATTGTGTTTACCTAAGAAAGGAAAAAAGGAAAGCTTGTCATTTTATCATTATATGTTGATGATATGCTAATAGCTGGAAGTGACATAAAGAGTGTGATAGAAGTCAAAAGTTGGCTTTCATCACAATTTAACATAATAGATATGGGAGAAGCAGAGTACATCTTAGGAGTGAAGATCGTTAGAGACCGATCAAAGAGGCTTTTGGATTTGTCTCAAGAAGCTTATATCACTAAGATGCTACAACACTTCAATATGTCAGATTGCAACATTGAACAGACACCTATTGCGAAAGGTACTGTCTTGAGCAAAAGTATGTATCCCAAGACTTCTGAGGAAATAGCCGAAATGAAGAAGAAACCATATACCAGTGTTATTGGTAGTTTGATGTACACTATGTTGTGTACTCGTCCTGATATAAGTTATGCTGTTGGCTTAGTTAGTCGTTTCCAGTCAAACCCATGATCGAGACACTAGAAAGCGGTGAAGAGGATATTCAGATATCTTAAAGGAACAGCTGATTATTGCCTCTGTTTTCAAGGATCAAATATGAGCCTAAGTGGTTACTCAGATGCAGATTGGGCAGGGGACCTTGATGACAGAAAATTCACATCTGGCTATGTCTTCTTGCTGAATGATGGCGCCATCTCATGGAACAGCAAGAAGCAGGCTTGTGTAGCCTTGTCGACAATGGAAGCTGAGTATGTGGCTTGTGCAGCGGCTGTGCAAGAGGCTATCTGGCTAAGAAGGTTCTTGAAGCATCTGAGGATTGCTGAGGATAGTGGGAGTCCTGTTACAGTGTAATGTGACAGTCAAGCTGCAATAGCTTTTTCCAAGGATCCCAAATATCACAGGAAAGGCAAGCATATAGAAATTAAGTATAATTTTGTAAGGGATATTGTTGATAAGAAAAAGGTGATTCTTGAGTACATCCCTACACGAAAAATGCTTGCTGATCCTTTTACTAAGCCATTGACTAAAGAGTCATTTCATGGGCATGTGAAGTCTTTGAGACTTCGAAGAATGTAACAATTGTAAAGACATTTTGATAAATGAAAATTTCCATGATCTATTCAGTGTATATGTCTTGGTTACATTCGAATAAAAGTCTTGATAAGCATGTTGGCAGATTGGGATTGGTCCACTCACATGGACAATCATCTTTATTTGTTAAGTATGAATAGAGGTAAGACTGTTGCTTATGGGATAGCTTATGTAGCTGTGAATAGAGACATACCTATAAGTTAAGGTCGCCTTGATATTTGTGTCAAGATGAGATCATTTGTGTAATGATTGGAGTAAATGCACCCACCATTTACTGAATCTGCTTGAAGCCAGATTAGAATTCATATGTTGAATTCAGAATTAGATATTGGGAATGTCTAGACGAAATCTGTACGATGTTAAATTTGGGAAAAACATGCGCTCTTTTTAGTAAAGAGAATAACATCGTAGCATGTGATTCATACCACATGTGCTATGGCGACAAGAAGGGTAGTAGGAGAATGGATCCCTACTTCAATACTGTGTGAGACCCTTGAGATTATAAGTTAATCTCGATTTTACCCTAAGTGACTATTTAGCTGTCTACTTGAAGTTCTTATCAGTGTCTGCTACTTTAGCATGTTTCCTATTGGTTATGGATGATTCGGTCTATGGAGCATAACTAGGAAAGCGACTGATTAGAATGAATGGATTCTAGCTAAAAAGGAAGATTAAGATTGATTTACATCTGTGACATTTATTCACTAGTACCGGTTACATTTTTAGTTCAGTACATAAAATATAATTGTGAATAATTTGTTTAATTGGAGATGTTGAACATGCTCTTAACATGTAGTCAATATGAGGGATTAGAGATGTTCATGATGATGTAAATAATTTAATCTGGGGTAAAAGCAAGCCAATAATGTCTTTGATTCGTTCTATGGGCATTTATGTCTCTGATTCGTTCTGTGGAGCAGCTAAGTAAGGTGTGACAATCTTCTTAGCAATTGAATGCTCACTGTACTTGCTGTCGCACGAACCATTTTCCCTAATGTATGGAATGGATGTTCTTATTTGGTCTTGGTGACTAAATTTTGCTCTGGTCTTCGTGACTTGATCTTCATAAAGTCTTCGTGACTTTTTTGGTCTTTGTGACTAAATTTTGCTCTGGTCTTCGTGACTTGATCCTCATAAAGTCTACGTGACTTATTTAGTCTTTGTGACTAATTTCGCTCTGGTCTTTGTGACATGATCACCTTGTAGTCTATGTGACTGACATGGTCTATGTGACCATATGGATTCACTTGGACGAGTGAGAGATGTTGGGCGTTTGGGCGTTACTGGAGAAGAAGGGTTTCCCTTCGTTACTCTCCTTTTGCTGCAAACGCCAAGGAGACGAAGGGGCGTCCTTTCCCCTTCGTCTTCCATAGCCTTCTTATAAGAGGCGTCCAAGTGCAGATCGACAGAGAGAGCTTTTGGCGAGGTGATCAGGGAGCACCGAGAGATTGTGTGAGAACAAAGGGAGAGCATTCGGCTGGGATTTGGCTCGTGAACTTTGAAGCACTTTCCAATTGCTCCGTGATCGTGCTTCCGACAGCGACAATCTCTTCATCGATCGGCGTCTTCGGTTGCGGTTCTTCGGGAGATCACTGTGAGTTTGTAATTATCGCATCGCTTTGTTTTATCTTTGTATAGTTTCGATTTCATGCTCTCAAATTACCAACACTGCACACTTAGACATAAGGATCAAATACACAGGATCTAACTTAATTTGGTTGACCACATCAAAACTACCACGGGGTACTTAGAATCTTGTCCTTTTTTATGTGCATCAACCCAAGTTAAAGTTAGGGTTAAACATAAAGTAATAAGAAGTTGCAATTAGAATAATACTTCGTGACGTAAAAAATTAAGCAAGTACGAATAAATTCATACAATGTCCGTATTACTCTCCCTTAACTTGTGTCTATTTTTCTCCTTTTGATCACATAAAAAAATAAGAGAAAAATATAACAAAAAGTTAAACACATTTAAAAAAATATTCTAGAGATACTTACAATTTGAGAATTATTTTCGAACTCATGTCATTTTTACTAATTAATCATCTATTTTGATAAAAATAATATAGAAATTAATTATCTATTTTAAAAAATTTTGAAACTTTTTATCAAACTTCAATAGAATAATCTTCATAGTAGAAAATTTTTCACAGAAAAAAAGTTAGTTTAACAAATAAAATTGATTTATTTTATCAGAACAACCAATTTTATGAAAATAAATTTTAAAAAAATTCATCTCTGAAAATTCTTCTAACATTTTCTAGGTATGAAAAATAGATTGTTGAATACTAAAAAAAAAATTAAAGTTCCTGAATTTTTATTTTCCTAAATTTTTAATATTAAAAATTAACTTTTTGAAAAATAATTTATAATAATTCAGACATTATTCGAAAAAATTTAAAAATATTTATAAGGATAGAGAATATTATGTTTTATCATAAAAAGATAGTTTTATAAAATAAGTCTATGAAATAATTTAAAATTTTAAAATATAATTTTTGTTGATAACTTCGTAGAAAGTAATTTAACAGAAAAAAAATGGTTTAACAGAAATACTGCTATTTTATAAATATAATTTGAATATGAAATTCAAACAGACAAATTAAAAAGAAAATGTTTTCTAATAAAAAATTTAGGAATTTAATCAAAGAAGGATTTTGGAACCCAATATAGGTTCCTATCTATTGCATTTATTAAAAATTCCAAAGGTACATAATTTCTAGAAATTTTCCTAATTTATCCTTGGTGATTTCTAATGTACCAGTTGATTCTATTATTATTTGTAAATTTTAATTTTCGATAACTATTGGAATTCAAACATGCATAGTCATTTTCTAATTTATATTCATGCTTTCAATTTATCATTTTCCATTCTTAGATTACCATACATTATTATGGGGCATGAATTAGCCAAGGTTAGGTTTATCTTAGCGTTTTCTCTTTTTAGTTTTACTAAATCCTTGGAAAATACCTTAATAAATTGAAATGACTTTTCAGGAGGTAAGACACGTACCTTACTTACCTCGTATTCTAATGTTTCCTCTTCAATGTAGCTTTCTTTTGAAGATCCTCCCCCTTCATCAATGCTCATCTCTGAACTGATTTCATCTTCTCGTTGATGGTCGGCTAGTAGAGCTAGTCCGGCGTAGGCCTCGATCTCAAACTCGAAGGACAAAGATTCATCCCATGTCGCCTTTAAATTCTTGAGTTTTGATCTTATTAGTCTTTTGCCCTTATCTTTTTCCTTTTTCAATTTGGGGCAATCGTCCTTGATGTGCCCTTCTTCTTGACAGTGGTAGCATCGAATTTTCCTTTTGCTTTGAAAGTCCTTTTTCGTCTGCGATTTGAATTTATTAGATTTAATAAATTTATTAAATTTCTTTACCAATAATGTTATGTTATCTGCGTTGATGGATGCTTCGAAGTCTAAGTCTGGTCCACCTTTCTAGACTTGCAGTGCTAGGTTCTGACTTGGTCTCTTTCTTTGTCTTGCACACCGAGACTCGTGTAATTCAAAAATGAAAATAAGATTTTCTAATGTATTTACCTCGAGATCTTTGGAGATATAATAGGTGTCTACTATAGATATCCATTCTGGTGTTCTTGGGATCGCATTTAAAGCATACCTTTGTGCGCCCCGATTAGTTATCGTTTCTCTGAGGTTTATTAATTCTGTGATTAACTCCTTGATGCTTCCGTGTAGATGTGCAACCAATTCACCCTCTTCCATTCGAAGGTTGCTGATTTGGTTCCGGAGCAGGTCCCATCTCGCGAGCTTTGCTTTGGACGTTTCTTCGTGTCGCTCCAGGAATTTCTCCCACATATCCTTTGCTAATTTGTATGCACCAATTCTACTGACTTCCTGCGGAGGTAGTATGCTCAGCAGATAAAATTTGGCTCGCCCATTAGCTACGAAGTCTGCTTGTTCTTTCTTTGTCCACGAATACTCTTCTTTCTCAGCTCCTTGTTAGTCTGTGGGGACTATAAAATCATATTTCATAATTAAGAGAATTTCAAAGTTCGTTTTAAAAAAATATCCCCATTCGGTGTTTCTATTGCGGGAAGTCTTCCTTGAACTTCAGTGGATAAATGCTCGGTTCAACCATTATTTTTGTACTCCAGTCGGCGATTAGTCCTTCTGAAGTGGTTGGGCTCTGATACCACTTGTTGGAATAGCGGGACGACAAGAGAGGGATGAATTGCTTGTTAAATATAAAATGAAATATTTCCTGATCTCTCAAGTCAGATTAGTAGCAATCGCACAATTATAACAGGTTAATTGAACAACTACAAAATAAAAGAGACAGAAGAATTTACTTAGTTACAACCTAGTGTTAGGACCTTGGCGTCCGCTAGAGGGGGGCTGAATAGCGTCTCACCCAAAATATCGCTTCCTATGTTAGGATGTATACTAAAAGTCTAGCTTTTGGTATAAACATTTATCTAGAAATAAGAATAACATTGGTCAAATGTCTACATTTATGATAAATGTAGTTGTTCAATTAATTTATATTGTAGATAATATGGTGTGTGGTGTCATACACAGAGGATCATGTTATCAGTACCTTATAAATTATAAACAGTAGCTCACGACCAAAATGGAAAGGAACAAACCATTGGAAGGTCGTAGTGTAATTAGGTATTAGTTTATCTTAACTATATAATTACACTAGTACACTTAGAGTGTATTGAATAGGACCATCAGAGGTCGTTTCTTTTATACTGACTTTATAAAGGAACAAAGACCTCAGTTATTATGGAAGTGTGTGCTCTTAATCCTAATATAATAACAAGCACATATATTTGATATTTATTTCTTTAATTTATCAATGGGTGAGATTTAGTTCGATAAATCAATAAGCCCGATAAGTTGGGAAATGATATCACTTATAGTGTGTGTTGTTGATTATAGAAGGAAACTGTGTCCTAGTGATCTAGGTTGATAATGCCCCCAAGAGGAGCTCATAAGGATTGTCATGTTAAACCCTGCAGGTGGACTTAGTCCGACATGACGATAAGGTTGAGTGGTACTACTCTTGGACTAAGATATTAATTAAATGAGTTGTCAGTAACTCACTTAATTAGTGGACATTCGACATCTTAAACACAGGGAGACTAACACACTCATAATAAGAAGGAGCCCAAAATGTAATTTGGGATTGGTACGGTAGTTCAATAATAGTTCTCTAGTGGAATGAATTATTATTGATAAAATTAAGTTGTGTGTTCGGGGCGAACACGGGATGCTTAATTTTATCGGGAGACCAAAACTAATTCCTCCTCTCAGTCCCTATCGTAGCATCTTAATTATAGAGTACTATACCCACCTTCTTACCCATCCCATAGGGGCCGACCAAGCTAGGGCCGGCCAAAGTTTGGTTCATGGGTGCTTCAAGATGGCCAGCCCTAGCTTGGGTTCAAGCTTGGTGTGGTCGGCCCAAATTAAAATAAAAAGATTTTTATTTTTAAAATTTTTCTTATGTGGATAACATGATTTAAAAGAGAGTTTAAAAATTTAAATATTTCCTTTTATAAGATTCTACAAAAGATTAAGAGAAGAGCTAAATCTCTTTCCTTATTTGTAGATTAAAAAGGTTTATTTTAATTTTGGTAAAAACTTTCTTTTTAACCATGTTCATGATTTAAAAGTTTAAAAAATTAATAATTCTCTTTTATTAGTTTCTACAAAAGATTAAGAAAAGATTTGATATCTTTCCTTATTTGTAGATTGAAAGGAGATTTTAATTTTTAGAGATAACTTTCCGAAAATTATCCACATGTTTAAAGAAAGATTTAATTTATAAAATTTCCTTTTAACCAATCATGAAGGGATAAAAATTATTGGAGAAATTTTTATAAAATTTCCAGAAGCAAATAAGGAAGTTTTTATTTGTGTTTAAAATTTTTATTTGTTTGGAGATTTGGTTTGGCCGACCATTATAATAATGAGAAGAAAAATTATTTTTAATTAAATAAAATTTTCCTTTTCATGGCAAAAGAATTAATCAAGTTTTTATTAAAATTTCCTTATTTGCCAAGACCAAGATTATAAAAGAGGAGGTGGAGGAGCCTTTATGGGTGAACAACCTTTATTCTTTTCCTCCCTCGCTTCCTTGGTTTTGGTGGCCGGCCCTATTTCTCTCCTCTCCTCTTGTTGGCCGAAACCTATCTTCTTGGTGGAGCTCTTGTTTGTGGCCGGATCAAGGAAGGAGAAGAAGAAGAGAAAGCAAGCCTCGGCTCTAGCATCCCTTGGAGCATTGGTGGTGGTCGAAATTCTTCATCTTTGAAGAAATTTATTGTGGCCGAAATCTAGAAGAAAGAAGGAAGGTGGAAAGGTGGTTCTCATCTCGGAAGATTGTTGCCCACACAACGTCCGAGGTTAGAAGAGGAATACGGTCGAAGATCAAGAGGTTTTTGTCTTCAAAAGAAAGGTATAACTAGTAATGTTTTTCCGCATCATGCTAGTTTTATTTCTTTGTAAAAATATCAAATACAAGAGGCATGCGATTCTAGTATTTCAAATTAGTTTTCGATGTTGTGTTCTTTTGTTTTCTTTTCGAACTTGTGCTTCGATTGCTCTTTTTGGTTGACCTAGAGTTATTTAAGAAAATTAAATATTAGCTTTCCTTAAAAGGCTTTGTCTAGTCGGTGGTGGTTGTTCCCATATCCAAGAAGGCCATGTGCCTTGCCATGTCAGTACTGGAAGCCAATTTTGGAAATAGATATTTAATTGTCTTCGTAACCTTGGTGATTTGAATCAAACGTGTTAAGTTCCGCAGGAGATCCAAGTCTAAATCTAAAAGAACAAATAAGTTAAACTTAGGATCAAACGTGTTAAGTTCCGCAGGCGATCCAAGTTTAATTTAAAAGAACACATGGTAGCTAGGAAAAGGTTCAGACCTTTGTACAAAATTTTTGTATAGTGGAACCGTTAGGCTTTCCGAGTAGCAACCAACAATTGGTATCAGAGCTAGGGTTTTGCCTCTGTGTATTTGGTATTAGTTTAATTATGCACATGCCATACATAATTTAGGCAGGATAATAGTAGGATTGCTAACTTTGTGAATGCAGGATCCAACTATTATGGCTTATAGTTATTATGTGTGTGATTGGACCCTTGGATATGTCAAGGGCATTTATTGTGTGTGCATGATTGTATTATAAAATACAACAGGAGCTGTATTTAGTTTTATTGGGATTTTATTTTTGATCTAGATACATGTACATTCCTTCGAGGAATATAGGATCAAAAAATGTAAAATTCTATTTATGTCGCGGATCGAATCTTGTAAGGCGTGGAACCTTTTGAGGACCAGAGGCGCAGCGGAACAAGGAGCAAGATGGATGCGACAACTAGACCCGGTGGCGGTGGCCAAAGATGGCAGCAGCTAGGGTTGGCGACACACGGAGGACAGCAATAGATAAAAGCCATAATAGTTGAAAATTAGTTTTTCTATTTATTGCTTTTTATGCTGTGTTGTGTGTGCTTGTTAGTATGCATGCTAAGTAGGCTAACATAGTCAAAATTTCTCACTTTAAATAACTAAGTGGGAGAGGGATTTAATTTTTAAATAAATTCCACGGTCTCCATTACTGGTTTATAAGTGATGCAACAAGCTTGCGCGTTGGCTCTGAGTGCCTTCCTCCATATCGGATGAGCTTGTTTGCGGATCACTAGCTTAAACTTCCATTTTGGATGACTATAGGAAGTTAATTAAGAGCGTGTGATCTTCCCCATCGGAAGGGGCACAATCTTATTAATGGACTTAGTGTCAAGTAATGGTATACACTTAGGCACGTCTAATAGTATCCTCCCCATCGGAGTCACTGCTATTATTTGTGTGGCCAAAGAAAACCAACTATTAATTTGTCAAATAAATAGGTTGACAAGATAATAAAATTAAAAACTCCTCTTACAAATGTTTGATTTTGTATACGTCCACATTATCGTGGCATACAAAATTCAACGGTGTTTGAGGTAATTTTATTTTGTCATAAAGATTTATTGACAAGATAATTAATGGGTAAAACCCTCCTCTTACAAATGTTTAAATTTTGTATATGTCCACACTATCGTGGCATGCAAAATTTACGGTGTTTGAGGTGTTGGTGAATTTAAATAATATTGTTTAAGGAATCAATGTTATTTTAAATTCAAAAAGTTTTGACCAAATATTTGATCAAAGACAGATCAACTATTAATTTTATTCGTCATAAAGTAAAGTTGACGAGATAATAAAATTAATGGATAAAATCTCCTCTTTGATTTTGTATACGTCCACACTATCGTGGCATACAAAATTCATAGGGATTTTAAAGAATTGATCTTGACCAAATATTTTTATGATTCTTAGGATTTAAAATGTTTGTCAATCCCCTAGTTGTTATACTATAGAAAAGACTTAGTAGTCTCAATTGTAATGATTGAAAATAGGACTTGGACATTAAGGTTGACTGTCTTCTTAGAACTAAGAACAATATAGGTGTATTTAATTCATTAGTTGAAACATGTTTAGTGGTGTTATCTACCAGAACCTGGAGTGTGGATACAGATGTCATTAATCATGTCCGCAATTCATTGCAGGGTTCCAGGAAACCCGACAACTAAATGAAAATAAAAACACCGTCCGCATGGGCACTGCTATAAAAATGGTAGCTGTTGCAGTGGGAGATGTTTATCTTTTGATAAGAATAAAATATGGATTTTAAGTAATTGTCTTTACGTACCAAGTTTAGAAAGAACTAGTTTTCAGTTTCTAAACTATTCAAAGAACTTGATATTCTACTTCTTTTAATAACAAAGTTGTTATTAAGAAAAAGAGGGAAGTTATCTGTTCTGGTACGTTGGTTGGCAATTTATAAATCCAATAACTCCCACGATGCAATAAATGAAAATTAGTAACACATCTTCTAACTTTAAGAGAAAGCAACCTTCGGAAATGAACCAATTATATCTTTGACATCTAAGGCTAGGTTATATTAACTTGAGTAGGATTCATTGGTAGCTGATGAACTTTTGGGTTCATTGGTAGTGGAATTCTTTCCAACCTATGAGTCTTACTTGGAAGGAAAAATAACCGAGAAGCTTTTAAGTATAAGGGGTATGGAGCCAAAGATACATTGGAATAGGTTCATTCTGATTTGTGTGATCCTATGACAAGAGTTAGTATAGAATATTTCGTCTATTTTATAGACAACTATTCAAGATACAAATACATTTACTTGATGTGCCGCAAGACTAAATGCTTTGATTAGTTCAAAGAGTACAAGGCTGATGCGGAGAAATGTTAAAGTAAAAGTATTAAGTCACTATGGTAAGATCGTAGTGGCAAGTACCTCTTGGGATAATTTAGGAGTCACTTATCAGAAGTCGAGACTCAATCCCAACTAGCTGCACCTAGTACACCCCAACAGAATGGTGTAATAGAAAGAAGGTATAGGACTCTTATGGAAATAAGTAGATTGATGATAAATTAATTACCAAATTCGTTTTAAGGATATACACTAGAAACAGAAGTGAACATAATACCTTCTAAAGTCAGAACTCTCTACTCCTATAGAATTACAGAATAGGCGTAAGTCTAGTCTGAAGCATATTCGGATTTGGGTGGTCTAACACATGAGAGACACTGATAAGTTGGGCAGGAGTTCACTTGTTTGTGAGTTATCCTAAAGAAATGAAAGTAGGTTTATAGTCTTAAAAAAATCAGAAGGTCATTGTTAGAATCAATGACCGATTTTTAGTAAAGGACTATGTAATAAACCACAAGCCCATAAGTAAATTTGTTCTTAAAGAAATTATAAAGGACATGTCTAATCTAGTACCAACTGTACAAGATGAAATATCACAAGAAACTACAACATGTATCATAAATGATACACAGACAGTGGCTCATCGTAGTGGGAGGGTTGTCAATCAAACCTAAAAAATTCATGTTTTGGGAGAGTTTTTGGACTTGATCCCAAATGAACATGAGTCTGATCCCGGACATATGATGAAGCACTCCAAGATAAAGATGCAGCATCTTGGCAAAGAGCAATGAATACAGAATTAGAATATATGTATTCTAATAAAATCTAGAAGCTTGTAGAATCACCAGATGGTGTAAAAGCCATTGGGTAAAAATAGGTCTACAATAGGAAAAGATGGATAGACAAGAAGGTGTAAACTTTCAAAACAAGGCTTGATGAAAAAGGAAACTTTTTCACTGGTAGTCATGCTTAAGTCTATCTGGATTCTTTTATCTATTTGGCAAGTGGATGCCAAGACAACATTCCTTAATGGAAGTCTTGAAGAAAGCATCCATATAAAGTAACCAGAAGAGTTCATTGCAAAGGGCAAAGAGCATCTTGTGTGCAAGCTCAATCAGTCTATGGACTGAAGCAAAGCTTCAAGGTCTTGGAACATCCGGTTTATCAAAATAATCCAGACCTATGGATTTATTTAGTAACCGGATAAGTCTTGTGTATACAAAAAGTGTGATGGAAATGTGGTGGTATTTCTTGTACTATACGTAGATAACATTTTTGGTAGTTGGAAACAATATCAAAATGTTGTCAGAAGTAAGGGTATGGTTGTCCAAGTAATTCGATATGAAGGACTTGGGAGAATGTATATATTGAGATCAAAGTAATAAGGGATCGCAAGAAAAGAATATTTTACTTATCCCAAGCTTCATATATCGAAAAAATCCTTGCTCGTTTTAAGCATGCAAAACTCCAAGAAAGGTTTCTTACCTTTTTAGCATGGAGTAACTTTATCTAAAGAAATGTCTCCGTAGACATCAAAGGAGATAGAGGAAATGAAGGCAGTTCTTTATGCTTCGGCTGTCGGAAGCCTAATGTATGCTATGCATGAGATCAGAAATCTGTTTTGCCAAGGGCATAGTTAGCAGATATCAAAGTAATCCTGGACAAGGACATTGGACTGCAGTAAAGCATATATTGAAGTACCTTAGAGGCACTAGAGATTATATGCTAGCTTACAAGGCAGTTATTTTGGTCCCTGTGGGTTGCATGGATTTTGACTTCCAGTCGGATAGGGACAATAGTAAGTCAACCTCGGGATTTTGTGTTTACTTTAGGAGGTAAAGTCATAACTATGGAAGAGTGATAAGCATAGGTATTTTTCTGGACTCCACCACAGAAGCTGAGTATATGGCAAACCTCTGAGGTAGTTATAAAAGCTGAATGACTCAATAACCTCAAGATAGACTTAGATATGATTTTCTGGTTTGTCCATAGATTATTACAATTTATTGTAATAATAGTGGTGCAGTAGCAAACTCAAAGAAACCATGAGTCTATAAGGCAAGTAAACACAATAGAGCGCAAGTACCACCCATTACGAGAAATCGTATAAACGAGGAAAAATTGTTGCTACCTAGATTGCATCAGATGATGACCTATAGATCTTTTCACTAAGGCCCTTAAGGCAAGAGCTTTTGATGGGCATGTTGAAGGGTTGGGAATCAGATGTATGACAGCAGATATAGCAGCTTAGTCTTTTAGTATAAATGGGAGTTTGTTAGGATGTATACTAAAAGTCTAGCTTTTGGTATAAACATTTATCTAGAAATAAGAATTACATTGGTCAAATGTCTAGATTTATGATAAATGTAGTTATTCAATTAATTTATATTGTAGATAATATGGTGTGTGGTGTCACACACAGAGGATCATGTTATCAGTACCTTATAAATTATAAACAGTAGCTCACGACCAAAATGTAAAGGAACAAACCATTGGAAGGTCGTAGTGTAATTAGGTATTAGTTTATCTTAACTATATAATTACACTAGTACACTTAGAGTGTATTGAATAGGACCATCAGAGGTCGTTTCTTTTATACTGACTTTATAAAGGAACAAAGACCTCAGTTATTATGGAAGTGTGTGCTCTTAATCCTAATAAAATAACAAGCACATATATTTGATATTTATTTCTTTAATTTATCAATGGGTGAGATTTAGTTCGATAAATCAATAAACCCGATAAGTTGGGAAATGATATCACTTATAGTGTGTGTTGTTGATTATAGAAGGAAACTGTGTCCTAGTAATCTAAGTTGAGAATGTCCCCAAGAGGAGCTCATAAGGATTGTCATGTTAAACCCTGTAGGTGGACTTAGTCCGACATGACGATAAGGTTGAGTGATACTACTCTTGGACTAAGATATTAATTAAATGAGTTGTCAGTAACTCACTTAATTAGTGGACATTCGACATCTTAAACACAGGGAGACTAACACACTCATAATAAGAAGGAGCCCAAAATGTAATTTGGGATTGGTGCGGTAGTTCAATAATAGTTCTCTAGTAGAATGAATTATTATTGAT
The DNA here is from genome assembly GCF_018446385.1 of Zingiber officinale. NCBI lineage: Eukaryota > Viridiplantae > Streptophyta > Magnoliopsida > Zingiberales > Zingiberaceae > Zingiber > Zingiber officinale. Next base: position 119,114,743 of record NC_055986.1, on the reverse strand, counting down.
AAAATTAAGTTGTGTGTTCGGGGCGAACACGGGATGCTTAATTTTATCGGGAGACCAAAACCAATTCCTCCTCTCAGTCCCTATCGTAGCATCTTAATTATAGAGTACTATACCCACCTTCTTACCCATCCCATAGGGGCCGGCCAAGCTAGCTTGGAGACCAAGCTAGGGCCGGCCAAAGTTTGGTTCATGGGTGCTTCAAGATGGCCGGCCCTAGCTTAGGTTCAAGCTTGGTGTGGCCGGTCCAAATTAAAATAAAAGGATTTTTATTTTTTAAAATTTTCTTATGTGGATAACATGATTTAAAAGAGAGTTTAAAAATTTAAATCTTTCCTTTTATAAGATTCTACAAAAGATTAAGAGAAGAGCTAAATCTCTTTCCTTATTTGTAGATTAAAAAGGTTGATTTTAATTTTGGTAAAAATTTTCTTTTTAACCATGTTCATGATTTAAAAGTTTAAAAAATTAATAATTCTCTTTTATTAGTTTCTACAAAAGTTTAAGAAAAGATTTGATATCTTTCCTTATTTGTAGATTGAAAGGAGATTTTAATTTTTAGAGATAACTTTCCGGAAATTATCAACATGTTTAAAGAAAGATTTAATTTATAAAATTTCCTTTTAACCAATCATGAAGGGATAAAAATTATTGGAGAAATTTTTATAAAATTTCCGGAAGCAAATAAGGAAGTTTTAATTTGTGTTTAAAATTTTTATTTGTTTGGAGATTTGGTTTGGCCGGCCATTATAATAATGAGAAGAAAAATTATTTTTAATTAAATAAAATTTTCCTTTTCATGGCAAAAGAATTAAGCAAGTTTTTATTAAAATTTCCTTATTTGCCAAGACAAAGGATTATAAAAGAGGAGGTGGAGGAACCTTCATGGGTGAACAACCTTTATTCTTTTCCTCCCTCTCTTCCTTGGTTTTGGTGGCCGGCCCTATTTTTCTCCTCTCCTCTTGTTGGCCGAAACCTATCTTCTTGGTGGAGCTCTTGTTTGTGGCCGGATCAAGGAAGGAGAAGAAGAAGAGAAAGCAAGCCTCGGCTCTAGCATCCCTTGGAGCATTGGTGGTGGCCGAAATTCTTCATCTTTGAAGAAATTTATTGTGGCCGAAATCCATAAGAAAGAAGGAAGGTGGAAAGGTGGTTCTCATCTCGGAAGATTGTTGCCCACACAACGTCCGAGGTTAGAAGAGGAATACGGTAGAAGATCAAGAGGTTTTTGTCTTTAAAAGAAAGGTATAACTAGTAATGTTTTTCCGCATCATGCTACTTTTATTTCTTTGTAAAAATATCAAATACAAGAGGCATGCGATTCTAGTATTTCAAATTAGTTTTCGATGTTGTGTTCTTTTGTTTTTTTTCGAACTTGTGCTTCGATTGCTCTTTTTGGTTGACCTAGAGTTATTTAAGGAAATTAAATATTAGCTTTCCTTAAAAGGCTTTGTCTAGTCGGTGGTGGTTGTTCCCATATCCAAGAAGGTCATGTGCCTTGCCACGTCAGTACTGGAAGCCAATTTTGGAAATAGATATTTAATTGTCTTCGTAACCTAGGTGATTTGGATCAAACGTGTTAAGTTCCGCAGGAGATCCAAGTCTAAACCTAAAAGAATAAATAAGTTAAACTTAGGATCAAACGTGTTAAGTTCCGCAGGCGATCCAAGTTTAATTTAAAAGAACACATGGTAGCTAGGAAAAGGTTCAGACCTTTGTACAAAATTTTTGTACAGTGGAACCGTTAGGCTTTCCGAGTAGCAACCAACATCCTACACTCGTTAGTATGTATAGTGGAATACAAAAATAAATATTAGTAAGAGAAAACAAACCTAACACGTTGATTTAACGTGATTCAGAGATAAAGCTTCTACTCCACGGATGTTCGTAAGGTGGACGATCCCAATTCGTTGGTGGATGATTCCCTGGAGAACTTTCGGCTAGCTCGCGTAGCTCCTTGTGAGTGGAGATATCTCATCACAACTCGCACAAGACCACACTAGATCACTTGAGCATTTGTAGATTCTAATTAGGGTTAACCACCACTAATTTAGTCAACCATGTCCAAACACCCTGAGCTCTATTAAATAGAACTCGGGAGAAAAAAATCAATCTATTTTCTTGCCACCAGTTGACTGGTATAACCACCAGTCGACTGGTCCTAAGTGAAATTCGACCGTTACAAGTCAACGGTAGGATACTAGTTGGCTGATGGAAACATCAGTCAACTGCTTCAGTAACACTACATTATTGCTACAGTGCCCTGAAATTTTACCCTAATTGTAGTCTCTCATGCACTTGTCCTTACCCGCACAACCTATACCTAGCGTTCTAGCCTCCTCCATCAGTCTTGTGTCCCTTGGATGCCTCCCCATCCTTTACGCATTGCCTTCTGGAGCTTCCATCAACTTTGTCATTGTTGTCAGGTGTTCCTTTGCCAAGAGGTCGCGCCTCCAGAACTTCATTTATTGCCAAGTCACACTTGGACTTATGTTGTCAAGACTACATGTTTGGACTTACACTGCCAAAACTCACCCTTGAACTTTCCTCCTTTGCCCAGATCACACTTGGACTCTCCTTGTTGTACTTGTATCCTGCATACTCATAATCCATATCAAATACAACAATACATCTAACTTAAATCTTTGCCCAAATATCAAAACCTAAGGCACCTAAATTGCTCCAACACCTAGGTGGTTGTTAATCCAAGGCAAACGATAAAACATTAAAAATATCTTTCATTGAAGGCGGAGAAGTCTCTTACACTCGTTGAATGCTCAGAAAAGAACTAGAAAATGAATACAAGAGTTGTTGTATATTTCCTAAGTCCAGGGGTCTTTTTATAACCCCTAGAAAACTCTAACTATAGCTTGAAGGTGCCTCTAAGATGGTCCAAGGTTGTCCCCTTCCATCAGATAAGTTTTATCTGCTGAGGATAAAACTCTATCCGTGGCTAACAGCTATCGGAAGGTGCCTTTGGACTGTTCATCGAAGGCACCTTCCAGCCATGGAAGGCGCCTTCCAAGTGGCAGATCAACTTCTTACTAGCTGATCTCTTCACTTGAGTGATTCTCTAGCTAACCGGAGTTGAGCTCACCCGAACCTAACTCTGACTTTCTCCTTGAGCATGCTTCCTCTCTAGCTTCTCGTCCCTCGAACGTCGTGCATGCCCTTCTCGTCCACCGCAGCATCTCGTCTCTCGGATGCACTAATCATGTCGACTCCTTTTTCCATGTCATCCTTCTTGATAGCTATGTCTTCCGCTCGACTTCTTGTGTTCCTAAGCTCCTGCATACTTAGACACAAGGATCAAATACATAGGGCCTAACTTAACCTAGTTGACCACATCAAAATTATCACAGGGTACTTACACTCCATTCATATATTAAGACATATATTATATATCCAATCATTTGATAGCCAACTGAGTTTAAGAGATGTTTGACCTACCATAGAGCTAGTCGGTTATAAGTTCGGCCGGAGTAAGGGGATACAGCTTCCCGCTCTCAGTACAAGTCTTTAAGTATATAATCGGTCAACCCACTACTGGTCAACCCTATGGGTTTTCTCACATGCTAATCCTCCTTTATATAGTTGGTCAGTCATAACTCTAGTTAGAGTTATACAACTCAGCATGCCCGTCGCTTATACGTATAGAAGATAAAAGCGTAAAGTAATATTTCTCCTTATAAACTCGACCGGACTTCTAGATCTCAGGTTCTCTCTTCAAAGGCAAGTCTTCGATCATATGGACAATCAGCTTAAAATACCAATTGAATCTCTCGGGACTTAGTTCCCCATTTCTCAAAGGCAAGTGTCCCGGTATATGACCAGTTGGTCATAGAACTGACTAGACCTAGCGAACTTAACTTCGTATTATTTCAAGAGCAAATCCCTAGCATTATTGTTGGTCCCTTTAAAGGCCAGCAAGAGGGGAGGGGTGAATTGCCCTGAAATAAAAATCTAACCTTTCTCGGATATATCGACTAATTAACAAACACTTGTAATAATAAAAAGAAGAGACTAAATAAAAACAAACATACACAGAGGGTTTACTTGGTTTGCAATCAGGGGATTGCTAATCCAAGAAAAAGACGGTGTAGTATATGATGATCTCCTCTGGGTGGAGTAGCCTCTTACAGCGTTAAGAGCACAGACAGGAAAGTAAAGCACTAAGAAACTGATTACAAGTTGAATGAATAAGCTGTGCAGATCAGTGCTATATTTATTGCACTGGTCGGGGCACCCCGAAGGGGTTCCGAGCACCCTGGGGGGATAAAACTTTATCCTCCAACGTTCAGATCGAGTTTGACTCGATCTGGTCAACATCTTCGGTCCGGGCGCCCGAAAGGGTTCCGGGTGCCCGAAATGGTTCCGAGCGCCCGGAGCCCTAAAGTCAACAGGAATTGACTTTTTTCCTTCTCCGATTCAGCTCGTCTCAGTCCGGGTCTTTTCGCTCCGGCTCTGCTAGCTCGGGTGATCTCGGCCATCCGGAATAGGGCTCACCCGAACCCAAGTTTCGACCTTTTCCTCGAGTAGCCTTCCTTCTCGGTTTCTCGTCCCTCGAACGTCGCGTACATTCTTCTAATCCACCGGTGTACTCTTCCGCGGTCACCTCGTCTCTCGGACGCACCGAGCCCATCGGCTCTCTCCTCGTACCGTCCTTCTCGTTAGCCGCGCCTTCCGCTCGACTTCCTGTGTTCCTAAGCTTCTGCACACTTAGACACAAGGGTTAGACAAAACAGGACCTAGCTTAACTTGTTTGATCACATCAAAACACCTTGGGGTTTCAATAATCTCCCCCTTTTTTATATGAGCAACCCAAGTTAAGCTAGGGTAAACATATGCAATAAAAACAGTTAGTTTGCAAATAAGTCCAAAAGATTTTTCAATATTTAAAAAATATATACCTCCCCCTAGACTTAACATTCTTCTCCCCCTTTGATCACATAAAAATTGGGGTTCCTTTTAACAAGTCTAAGGTAAATTCTAACTTAAAACAAATTGAAGTTAGAAAAAAAAATTAAGTTTTGTAAAAATTCTAAGTAATCAAATTTTAAACACTTTCTTAACATAAATTGAAGTTTTCAAACAAAATTTTAAGGGAAAAAATTTCTAAGTAAGAAAATTTCGAACTTTAATTTTCTAAATTAAAAATGTGCAACAGAATTAGCTTTCTAATAGAAATTGAAGTTTTTTTTTAAAAAAAAATCTTTAAGTTAATTTTTTTTAATTAGCAACGTAAAAATTTTCTAACTTAAAAAAATTTCTAAGTTTTTAAAAATGTTAATATTTTTGAATATATTTTCTAAAACAAATTGAATAACTTTTTAAAGCATTATTTGCAACAGAAACATTTTCTAAGTTAAACAAAATTTTCAAAACAAATGTTTAAAAACTTTAAAGCATTATTTAACTCTAACTTTAATACTTTTTCCAGAAAGTTAATTAAACATTTGATTTCAGTATTTTGGCTTCCAGGTCGTGGCGAGGCACTAGGCCTTCTTGGTTATTAGAGTAACAACCACTTCCTTAGACAAAGCCTCATAAAGAAACTATCTGTTTAACTTTCTCGCTGAAAATGCTAAGTTTAATTTTAAATTCAAGTTAAACATGTTTTTGGAACCCAATAGAGGTTTCTACCTACAGGATTAATTAAATATTTTCTGAGTATATAGGCCTTTGATATTTTTCTGATTTTACTTTGATGAAACCTATAGTACCAATTTAAACCTCTATAATTTCTAAAAGTAGAAATATTTGAGTAGATAGAGTTTTTCAATTTTTTAATTTCTTCTTTTAATTTATCATTTTCAAACTTTATTTTATCAAAGTCTTCTATTAGACAAGATTTTGCTAAAGTTCTTTTTATTTCTAAGTTTTCATTTTTTAATTCAGTATTTTTACTTTTTAACTTAAACATGGATTTTGCCATAGACTTAATTCCAAAGTAAAGTTGATCAGGGGGTAAGAGGCATACCTCACTTACCATATCATACTTAAAGCCTGAATCTCCCCCTACTTCGCTGCTCTCATCTGAGGTCACTCCCCCTTCATCGATGCTGGGTTCTGATGTACTTTGTCCTTCGTAACTTGCCATCAGCGCCAGCCCGACATATTCTTGTATCTCGGACTCAGATGATGAAGTGTCATCCCAAGTAGCTTTTAGGTTCTTGTGCTTCTTGGGAATCTTGCATTTGTCCTTCTTTAGTTCTGGGCAATCCTCTTTTAGGTGTCCTTCCTTTTGACACTGGTAGCAATGCATCCTTCTTCTATTTTTTGGATTCTTTTTATTCTGCATTTCTTTAAACTTATTAGATCTAATTTTTTTTTAAAAGTTTCTTACCATGTATGCTTCCTGGTCCTCTTCTGAGTCTAACTCGGGTTCATCCCTTTTGGTTGCGTTCAGCGCCATTATCTGGCTTGATTCCTTAGTTGTCCCTGCACACCTGGTTTCATGTAATTTAAGAGTAGAAAACAATTCTTCTAAGGTACTTACCTCCAGGTCCTTTGAAATGTAATAGGCGTCGATGATTGATGTCCATTATGGAGTTCTAGGAAACGCGTTGAGAGCGTAGCGTATGGTGTCCCGGTTTGTTACCGTTTCACCGAGGTTCTCGAGACTAGTAATCAATTCTTTTACCTTCGCGTGTAGATCGGCTACCTTCTCACCTTTCTCTAGACGGATGTTCGTCAGTCTGTTCCGAAGGATGTCTCTTCTTGCTAGCTTAGCTTCGGATGTTCCTTCGTGAAGCTCTAGGAACTTCTCCCAGAGTTCTTTGGCCGACGAGTAGCTTCCGATGCGGTTGACTTCTTGAGGCAGCAACTGTTGGTTGCTACTCGGAAAACCTAATGGTTCCACTGTACAAAAATTTTGTACAAAGGTCTGAACCTTTTCCTAGCTACCATGTGTTCTTTTAAATTAAACTTGGATCGCCTGCGGAACTGAACACGTTTGATCCAAAGTTTAATCTATTTGTTCTTTTAGGTTTTGACTTGGATCTCCTGCGGAACTTAACACGTTCGATCCAAATCACCTAGGTTATTAATTTCATTAAATATTAGTTTCCTAAATTGGCTCCCAGTACTGACGTGGCGAGGCACATGACCTTCTTGGATATGGGAACAACCACCACCGACTAGACAAAGCCTTTTAAGGAAAGTTAATATTTAATTTCCTTAAATAACTTTAGGTCAACCGAAAAGAAAAATCAAATCACAAGGAAAAGAAAAAAAAACAAAAGAACACAACATCGAAAACAAATTCGAAATACTAGAATCGCATGCCTCTTGTATTTGGTATTATTTCCAAAAATAACTAGTATAATGCGGAAAGGAAAAAATACTAGTTATACCTTTTAGAAAGACCTCTTGATCTTCTACCGTATTCCTCTTCTAATCCCGGACGTTGTGTGGGCAACGATCTTCCGAGACGAGAACCACCAAGCACCTTCTTCTTCCTTGCAAGTTTCGGCCATCAAAACTTCTCCTAGGATGAAGAGGTTTGGCCACCACCACCATGCTCCAAGGGATGCTAGAAACAAAGCTTTCTTTCTCTCCTTCTTCTTCTTCTTCTCTAAACTTGATCCGGCCACCATATGAATCTCCACAAGAAGGATGAGGTTCGGCCATCAAAGAGAAGAGAGGAGGAGAGGATGGCCGGCCACACCAAGGAAGAAAAAGAGGGAGAAAATAGAATAGAGTTCTTCACTATGAAGCCTTCTCTACCCCCTCTTTTATAATCCTTAGTCTTGGCAAATAAGGAAAATTTAATAAAAACTTCCTTAATTCTTTTGTCATTGAAAAGGAAAATTTATTTAATTAAAAACAAATTTTCTTTTCAATTTACAATGGCCGGCCACACCATAAAATTTCCAAGCAAATAAATTTTAAACACAAATTAAAACTTCCTTATTTGCTTCCGGAAATTTATAAAAAATTTCTCCAATAATTTTCCCTTCATGATTGGTTAATAAAAAGGAAATTTTATAAATTAAAATCTTTCTTTTAACATGTGGATAAAAAGAAAGTTATCTCTAAAAATTAAAATCTCTTTTAATCTACAAATAAGGAAAGATATTAAATCTTTTCTTAATCTTTTGTAGAAACTAATAAAAGAGAATTTTTAATTTTTAAACTTTCTTTTAAATAATAAACATGATTAATAGGAAAGTTTTTACCAAAATTAAAATCAACCTTTTAATCTACAAATAAGGAAAGAGATTTAGCTCTTCTTTTAATCTTTTGTAGAATCTTATAAAAGGAAAAAATTTAAATTTTTAAACTCTCTTTTAAATCATGTTATCCACATAAGAAATTTTTTTAATAAAAATCCTTTTATTTTAATTTGGGCCGGCCACACCAAGCTTGAACCCAAGCTAGGGCCGGCCACCTTGAAGCACCCATGAACCAAACTTTGGCCGGCCCTAGCTTGGTCTCCAAGCTAGCTTGGCCGGCCCCTATGGGATGGGTAAGAAGGTGGGTATAGGTGGGTATAATACTCTATAATTAAGAGGCTACGATAGAGACCGAGAGGAGGAATTGGTTTTGGTCTCCCGATAAAATTAAGCATCCCGTGTTCGCCCCGAACACACAACTTAATTTTATCAATAATAATTCATTCCACTAGAGAACTATTATTGAACTACCGCACCAATCCTAAATTACATTTTGGGCTCCTTCTTATTATGAGTGTGTTAGTCTCCCTGTGTTTAAGATAACAAATGTCCACTAATTAAGTAAGTTACTGACAACTCACTTAATTAATATTTAGCTCCAAGAGCAGTACCACTCAACTTCATCGTCATGTCGGACTAAGTCCACCTGCAGGGTTTAACATGACAATCCTTATGAGCTCCTCTTGAGGACATTCTCAACCTAGATCACTAGGACACAGTTTCCTTCTATAATCAACAACACACACTATAAGTGATATCATTTCCCAACTTATCGGGCTTATTGATTTATTGAACTAAATCTCACCCATTGATAAATTAAAGAAATAAATATCAAATATATGTGCTTGTTATTATATTAGGATTAAGAGCACACACTTCCATAATAACTGAGATCTTTGTTCCTTCATAAAGTCAGTATAAAAGGAACGGCCTCAAATGGTCCTACTCAATACACTCTAAGTGTACTAGTGTAATTATATAGTTAAGATAAACTAACATCTAATTACACTACGACCTTCCAATGGTTTGTTCCTTTCCATCTTGGTCGTGAGCTACTGTTTATAATTTATAAGGAACCGATAACATGATCTTCTGTGTGTGACACCACACACCATGTTATCTACAATATAAATTAATTGAGCAATCTACATTTATCGTTAATGTAGACATTTGACCAATGTGATTCTTATTTCTAGATAAATGTTTATACCAAAAGCTAGGCTTTTAGTATACATTCTAACAGCAACACACTGAGCAGGTGATATTCCGCACGGTTGTTCGCTACGGAATCATTCTGCTCCTTCTTTGTCCACTGGCTCTCTTCTTTTTCTTCTCCATTTTGATTCGTCGGAGCTACAAAGTCATACTTTATAATTAACCAAATTTCGAAATCAGTTTTTAGGAATACCTCCATACGACGCTTCCAGTGTGCGAAGTCCCCCTCGAATTTTGGTGGAACGATGCTTGGTCCGATCATCTCGTTGCTTCGATCGACGGTTAGTCCTCCTGAAGTGCCTTGCTCTGATACCACTTGTTGGTCCCTTTGGAGGCCGACAAGAGGGCAGGGGTGAATTGCCCTGAAATAAAAAATCTAACCTTTCTTGGATATATCGACTAATTAACAGACACTTGTAATAATAAAAAGAAGAGACTAAATAAAAACAAACAGACACAGAGGGTTTACTTGGTTTGCAATCAGGGGATTGCTAATCCAAGAAAAAGACGGTACAGTATCTGATGATCTCCTCTGGGCGGAGTAGCCTCTTACAGCGTTGAGAGCACAGACAGAAAAGTAAAGCACTAAGAAACTGATTACAAGTTGAATGAATAAGCTGTGCAGATCAGTGCTATATTTATAGCACTGGTCAGGGTGCCCCAAAGGGATTCCGGGCGCCCTGGGGGGATAAAACTTTATCCCCCAACATTCAGATCGAGTTTGACTCGATCTGGTCAACATCTTCGGTCCGGGCGCCCGGAAGGGTTCCAGGCACCCGGAATGGTTCCAGGCGCCCGGAGCCCTAAAGTCAACAGAAATTGAATTTTTTCCTTCTCCGGTTCAGCTCGTCTTGGTCCGGGTCTTTTCGCTCCGGCTCCGCTAGCTTGGGTGATCTCGGTCATCCGGAATAGGGCTCACCCGAACCCAAGTTCCGACCTTTTCTTCAAGCAGCCTTCCTTCCCGGTTTCTTGTCCCTCGAACGTCACGTACGTTCTTCTCGTCCACCGATGTACTCTTCCGCGGTCACCTCGTCCCTCGGACGCACCGAGTCCGTCGGCTCTCTCCCCGTGTCGTCCTTCTCGTTAGCCGCGTCTTCCGCTCGACTTCCTATGTTCCTAAGCTCCAGCACACTTAAACACAAGGGTTAGACAAAACAGGACCTAACCTAACTTGTTTGATCACATCAAAACACCTTGGGGTTCCAACAATTACCTAGTGCATAATCGAATGTCTTAAGGGACGGACAACTATACAGTCAGTTGGTTTAAAGATCTGGTCGAGATACACTCAACATTCAGTATGGTTAAAGAATCACAACAACCTGTTAGAGTAACAATTATTTGCTAGAGAATATTTCTCTATTATAATATTAGCATTTACTGGAACCTTCTTTGAAGGTGATTTTACACTCTCCATTAGCTGACATATTATGACAGCATATTTCTTCAATCGTCTCATTAATTGTTGGTTGATACTCGAAATATCATACCGGTTCCCCTGTACAAAAATTTTATACAAGTCCTGAACTATTCCTAACAACCTATTGTGTTCTTTAGAAATTAAATTTGGAATCCCAAACGGAACTTAATATTATTGATTCCAAATTCAACTTATCTGTTCTTAGTGGTTTAGACTTGAATCGCAAACGATGTTTAACATTATTGATCCAAATCCACTCATGTTACAAATTCAATTAAATATTAATTTCAGAGATCGGCTTCTAGGTTAAACATGGCGAGGCACTAGGCCTTCTTGGGTATGGGAGCATCCACCACTTCCTAGACAAAGCCTTTCAATGAAATTTAATATTTAATTTCCTTATAGTAATCCTAGGTTTAACCAAAAAGAACAATCAAATCACAAGTTCGAAAAACAAAAGAAACACAAAATTGAAAAACATAAATTCGATTACCTAGATTCATAGCCTCTTGTGTTTGGTATTTCAAGATCTAAATAAAAGGATGAACTAGTTATGATGTGGAAACTAATAACTAGTTATACCTTTTATAGCTTATAGACCTCACGATCTTCTGCCGTATTCCTCTTCTTATCTCGGACGTTGTGTGGGCGACGATCTACCGATACGAGAATCCACCCAAGCCTCCTTCTTCTCCTTGCAAGTTTCGACCACCAAGATGTTAGGAACTAGAGCGCTAAACACGCGAAAGCACAGCGAAAAACATCTAGTTCCTTTCCAGAAGATCCATGCGAAAGGAAACCATATACTAAGTACTAATTCTTCTACATGAGAAAGTTATACCTTTGATGCGTGCCCTTCGCAATCTCGACAGCAACATTTCTTTAAATGCAGATCTCAACACGATCAGTACGTCCGCGCCTCTACGGTATCCACACGAACACGTTCTCCGTCTGTCTCACAAACTCACAACTTGGAGAAGAAACAACCTTCGTTGTGCTAGCAACTCTACAAGGTTGTTTTTGGTAAAGAGAAGAAAAGGAAGAAGAGCAAAACCAAGAAGAGCACACTCAGCCAAAAGGTCGCTTCATCTATATAAGGTGACTTCACAAAAGGATTACTTTACCAAATAGGTTACTTCACTAAAAGGTTATTTTACCAAAAAGGTTACTTCACCTAAAGGTTACTTTTACAAATGACTTTTGTATTCATCCAATGAATATGAAATACTTTTGTCTCTTGATCTTCCTTTTGATTAATGATATACTAATCTCTATTAATATTCATTAATCTTAATGGGTTGGATTTAGAATATTGGATTAACCATTAACCCAATAAGTCATTAACCCAATAAATCAATGAGTCTAACCCATTACTCAATAAGTCTAATCCGAATTCATTCGAGTCTAACTCAATGTGTATAATTTGGATTAAACTTAACCCCATAATCCATCTCCAAGTCAACGTGTTCTTTGTGTGTGACCCAATAGGCTCTCGTAACATTGACAATGTATCTAAAATCATTTTAGATACATAAACAATGAGTGGTATCTAACAATGCATCATTGCTACCCAAGTGACGAGAAAGTCGAGATTCGACCAAACCTTTCCGTGTCTATTATCTTGTATGACTTGGTCCCTCTATCCTTGATATCTAGGTTGATCAATGAGGCATAGACCATGTCATCCTCTTATCAACCTTTGTGTTACTTGATCTCTAAGTAGACACACTCAATAAAATAAGCTCAATATCTCATATTGACTCATTTGCACATGGTCATGCTTTCTTGTGTCCTACTAATCAAGGGGCCCACAGATATCGCTTCCGTCATATGAAAGGGATAGATCTCATCTATATCACTCACATCCCTCCGCATAATTCATTGCATACCCAGTGATCGACTTTATTGGCCACCTTGTTACAGGTGACGTTTGTCGATACCAAAGTACACAACTCCTTATGTAGGGAACCGTAGTGATTTCAGGTCAAAGGACTATTCATACCAATAGTCACATGAGAATATTTATGACACTCATATAATGATCCATGAAACATTCTCATGGCGGGTTATTCAGTATATATTCTCTAATATATACCCATGTGTCAACCTGATATCTCATATCCATGACTTGTGAGATCAAGTCATCCGTTGACCTACATGCTAGTCTCAATGCATTAATATTGTCCTTTGTATATTAATGCTTGACTAGGAATAGTTCAGAGTAGTGTTCTCTACAATATCTCACTATCAATTCAACCAATTGATATATTGTAGATAAGAACCTACTACTCAAGGACATTATTATACTTATTCAATTAGAACTGAACTGAAATAAATATAATAACCAACTTTACCTTTTATTAATAATGATATATGATACAATAATGTGCCCTTTACAATCATCTCATAATTGGTACTAGGGCTAATAGTAACAATCTCCCACTAGCACTAGTGTCAATCACTAAGATATCGAATACCCATGGACTTAGTGTGATCATCATGCTTTCTCTGTGCTAAAGCCTTGGTCAATTGATCTGTAATGTTAGCATCGGTCGTTACTCTGCATATCTTCATATCTCCTCTATCGATAATCTCTCGAATAAGATGGAATCGCTGTAGTATGTGTTTGGATCTCTGATGAGAACGAGGTTCCTTAGCCTGTGCAATAGCTCCATTGTTATCACAATAGAGGTCTATTGGACTCGCTATACTAGGAACAACATCAAGTTCTGCAATAAACTTCCTGATCCAAAAAGCCTCCTTGTTGCAGCTGAAGCAGCAATATACTCGGCTTCTATTGTAGAATCAGCGACTGTGTCCTGCTTCGAACTCTTCCAGCTCACAGCACCACCATTTAAGCAAAACACATACCCTAACTGCGATCTATAATCATCCTTATCTATTTGGAAGCTAGCATCAGTGTAACCCTTTACAACAAGCTCTTCATCACCTCCAAAGATCAAGAAATAATCTTGAGTCCTTCTCAAGTACTTAAGAATATTCTTGACTGCTGTCCAATGACCTTTACCTGGATCTGACTGGTATCTGCTCGTCATGCTTAAAGCATATGAGACATCTGGGCGAGTAAAAAGCATGGCGTACATGATAGACCCTATAGCAGGTGCATAAGGAATCTGATCCATGCGGTCCCTTTCTACCTTAGAAGAGGGACATTGAGTCGTCGAAAGACTCATACCATGTGACATAGGCAAGAATCTCTTCTTAGAATTCTCCATGGCAAAACGTTTAAGCACATTGTCAATGTATGTACTCCGACTTAGGCCAAGCAATCTTTTAGATCTATCTCTATAAATCTTAAGGCCTAAAATATAGGTTGCTTCACCTAAGTCTTTCATTGAAAAATAATTCCCAAGCCAAGTTTTCACTGACTGAAGAGTAGGGATATCATTTCCAATGAGTAGTATGTCATCTACATACAATATGAGAAAGATGACTGTGCTCCCACTAACCTTCTTGTAGACACAAGGTTCATCTTCATTCTTAATGAAACCAAACGTTTTGATCGCATCATCGAATTGAAGATTCCAGCTTCTAGAAGCTTGCTTTAATCCATAAATGGATCTTTACAACTTACAAACTTTTCCAGCATGCTTTGGATCTACAAAACCCTCAAGTTGTGTCATATACACATCCTCGAGTAGATTTCCGTTAAGAAATGTGGTTTTGACATCCATCTGCCAGATCTCATAATCATAGTAAGCTGCAATAGCAAGTAAAATCTGAATGGACTTAAGCATCGCAACTGGTGAAAAAGTTTCATCATAGTCTATACCATGAATTTGCTTGAAGCCTTTAGCTACCAATCTACCTTTATAGGTATGCTTATGCCCATCCATGTCAGTCTTCACTTTGAAGACCCACTTACACCCAATGGGTTTGATCCCTTTAGGTGGATCAACCAAAGTTCATACTTGGTTAGTGTACATGGATTCTATTTCGGATCTCATGGCCTCTAGCCATTTCTCAGAATCTGGGCCCTGTACAGCTTCCTGATAAGATGTAGGCCCATCAAGACCAATAAGCTCTACATCACCGTGGTCAGACAAGAGAAATGAATATCTCTCAGGTTAACGACGAGTCTTATCAGATCTGCGTAGAGCGTGTGCTACTTGAACAGGTTGTTGCTCCACAACTTCTTGTGGTGCCTGTTCAATTTATATCAAGGCATTAGTGCTAGTTTGTGTATCTTGAATTTCTTCAAGATCGACTTCACTCCTACTAGTCTTTCTAGAAATAAATTCTCTTTCTAGAAAAACACTAGTTTTGGCAATGAACACTTTGCCTTCTGTGGGATTATAGAAGTAATATCTCTTTATTTCCTTGGGATATCCTACAAAATAGCACTTGTCTGATTTGAGTCTAAGTTTATCTGAGACTTGTCGTCGAACGTAAGCCTCACAACCCCAAATCTTCATAAAAGACATCTTGGGACTCTTCCCAGTCCATATTATATATGGTGTCTTTATGACGACCTTAGATGGAACTCGGTTAAGTGTGAAAGTGGTCGTCTCTAGAGCATGCCCCCAGAAGGAAGCAGGAAGTTCTGCCTGACTCATCATCGTTCGAACCATATCTAATAAAGTATGATTTCTCCGTTCTGATAGATCATTCCATTGTAATGTTCCAGGTGGAGTGAGTTGAGATATTATCCCACACTCAACGAGATGGTCATGAAACTCTTGGCTAAGATATTCCCCACCTTGATTTGATCGAAGCATCTTAACACTCTTACCAAGTTGATTTTGTACTTTATTCTTGAATTCTTTGAACTTTTCAAAGGATTCTAACTTATGTCGCATTAGATACACATAGTCATATCTATTGAAATCATCAGTAAAAGTATTGAAGTAATGGTAGCCTCCTCTAGCTGCTATTCTGAAAGGGCCACATACATCTGTATGTATGAGTCCTAACAAGTCATTAGCTCTTTCGCTATGTCCACTAAATGGAGTCTTTGTCATTTTGCCTTGAAGACAAGATTCGCATATCTCATATGATTCAAAATTAAATGAGTCCAAAAGTCCATCCTTATGGAGTTGGGATATGCGACTCTCATTTATGTGACCCAAGAGACAATGCGAGAGATATGTTTGATTCAAATCATTAGACTTGAACCGTTTGGTATTTATGTTATAGATTGGGTTGTCAAAGTCTAGAACATAGAGTCCATTCACAAGATGTGCACTACAATATTTTATTAAAATAAACAGAACAACATTTGTCCTTTATTACAAATGAGAATCCTTTCTTGCCTAAACAAGAAACAGAGATGATGTCCTTAGTTAAGGCAGGCACATAACAGCACTCTTCAAGTTCTAATACAAGTCTAGTGGGCAAAGATAAGGAATATGTTCCTACAGTTATAGCAGCAACTCTTGCAACATTGTCTACTCGTAGGTCTACTTCACCCTTTGTCAATGTTCTACTATTTCTCAAGCCTTGCACATTAGTACAAATGTGAGATGCACATCCGGTATCTAATACCCATGAAGAAGAAATAGATAGATTGACTTCTATAACATGTATACCTGAGGCAGAAGTTTCACTTTTCTTCCTTTTCACTTCCTCTAGGTATAATTTACAGTTCTTCTTCCAATGTTCGGTCTCACCACAGTGGAAGCTGGTTCCTTCCTTAGCTACCCCACTTTTGGGCGTCAATACATGAGCCTTGCCCTTGCCATTGGCTTGGGTCTTACCCTTACCTTTGGACTTCCACTTGTCTTTGCCCTTTAGCACCATCAAAATGGCACTAGGCTTTGCCTTCTTAAGGTTGAGTTCAGCAGTTCTCAACATACTCAACATCTCAGGCAGTGGTTTGTCAATTTCATTCATGTTATAGTTCATGACAAATTGACTGTAGCTATCGAGCAATGACTGCAGAATAAGGTCAGTGGCCAATTCTTGGCCTAGTGGGAATCCCAACTTTTGTAGATTCTCCACATAACCGATCATTTTGAGCACATAAGGCCTTACGGGACTTCCTTCTTGCATTCTACATTAAAATAGAGCCTTGGAGATCTCAAATCTCTCATGCCTTGCTTGTCCTTGATATAGTTGTCTAAGGTGTTCAACCATATCATAAGCATCCATGTTCTCATGTTGCTTCTGAAGCTTAGAATTCATGGTAGTGAGCATAAGGCATGATACATCTAATGCATCATCTTGGTGCTTCTTATAAGCATCCTTATCGGCTCTAGTGGCAGTAGTAGCTGGTGCTTCAGGAATGGGCTGCTCTAGGACGTACAGTTTTCTTTCTTGCTTGAGAACTATCCTCAAGTTTCTGTACCAGTCCAGGAAATTAGCTCCATTGAGCTTGTCCTTATCAAGGACAGATCGTAGAGAGAGAGTATTCGACGTATTTGACGACATGGTGATCTACAAGAGTAAAATACAGAAATAAGTATTATATTTTGATCATTTAACTAGGCCTTTAATTAAATGATTCTCCCACTAAATTGTAAAATTTTGGTAAGAGCAAGTCATGGATGTGGTTGTACCCACACTACTAGCTTCAAATCCAATCGCGATGATATTCATGTGGGACAAGATCCATATTATACTTCATCTTGAGTTAGCTTTGGCTAATCACCCAAGACTTAGTATAACATAGATAGGCAATGTTTACCAATTACATCATATGTAACTCCTGTAGCATTGGGTGAACAAGACTATTTGTTCATTTTTCCCATCTTATGAAATCCGCATTATAACTAATCTTGAGTTAGTTTTGGCTAATCGCCCAAGACTAGTATAATTTGAATTTCATCATATGGGATATGCTTCTAAGTTCTCAACTTAGTTAAGTCACACCCAAAGTTTAGTAGTCGGACATCACAATTGTCCTGTCGCACTCTAGCAAGATAAATCAAATCACTTTGCTTTGGCAAAATCTGACCACAATTGATCGAGCTAGTAGTGAGTACTAAACTTTGGTAGGCATATTTAAAAAAACCAAATCATGTTTAAACTACACATGCATCACATAGCATATCATGGCACACATCACATATATGCATAAAAGAAATGTGACATGGTTATGACCCCATTATCTATGATCCTCTCAAGCCAATGAGAAGATCGAAAAGTCAACCTAGGCAAAAACATCTTCTCCAAGTGCTTCAAAAGCATCTTCTCCAAGTGCTTCCTTGGTCGTCATGTGTTGTTGTCCTTCTCTCTTTTCATCGTCGTCAAGTAGACTTATTCTTCTCTAATTTGTACAGTACAAAATCTAAAGAAAACTCAAGTTACATTCGAGTGTAGTCTAAATTTACAACTAGAATAAAAGAGGAGAGGCACGACACGCAGGCCGTATTATGAATTACAACACACACATCCAATCATATCGGGTTTAAGGGTCATAACCATGCACCATGTCATATAACATTCTCAATCTATTATGACAAAATTTACTATGATTTAAACAACTAATAATGAGCCACAACGCCATGATGGTTTCGCTAAAAACCTCTTGGTCGAAACTTGCTCATAATCATGCAAATCATAATAAACATGTCATGCAATTTCTATATCACATATGAAATTCTACTACAACTTAGTATATGCCTTCGCAAGTGGCTCTGATACCACTGTTAGGGACTAGGGCGCTAAACACGCGAAAACGCATCAGAAAATATCTAGTTCCTTTCCAGAAGATCCATGCGAAAAAAAACCATATACTAAGTACTAATTCTTCTACATGAGAAAGTTATACCTTTGTTGCGTGCCCTTCGCAATCCCGACAGCAACGTTTCTTTAAATGCGGATCTCAGCGCGATCAGTACGTCCGTGCCTCTATGGTATCCACACGAACACGTTCTCCATCTGTCTCACAAACTCACAACTTAGAGAAGAAACAACCTTCGTTGTGCTAGCAACTCTACAAGGTTGTTTTTGGTAAAGAGAAGAAAAGGAAGAAGAGCAAAACCAAGAAGAGCACACTCACCCAAAAGGTCACTTCATCTATATAAGGTGACTTCACAAAAGGGTTACTTTACCAAATAAGTTACTTCACCAAAAGGTTACTTTACCAAAAAGGTTACTTCACCTAAAGGTTACTTTTACAAATAGCTTTTGTATTCATCCAATGAATACGAAATGCTTTTGTCTCTTGATCTTCCTTTTGATTAATGATATATTAATCTCTATTAATATTCATTAATCTTAATGGGTTGGATTTAGAATATTGGATTAACCATTAACCCAATAAACCATTAACCCAATAAACTAATGAGTCTAACCCATTACTCAATAAGTCTAATCCGAATTCATTCGAGTCTAACTCAATGTGTATAATTTGGATTAAACTTAACCCCATAATCTATCTCCAAGTCAACGTGTTCTTTGTGTGTGACCCAATAGACTCTCGTAACGTTGGCAATGTATTTAAAACTATTTTAGATACATAAATAATGAGTGGCATCTAGCAATGCATCATTGCTACCCAAGTGACGAAAAAGTCGAGATCCGACCAAACCTTTCCGTGTCTATTATCTTGTATGACTTGGTCCCTCTATCCTTGATATCTAGGTTGATCAATGAGGCATAGACCGTGTCATCCTCTTATCAACCTTTGTGTTTCTTGATCTCTAAGTAGACACACTCAATAAAATAAGTTCAATATCTCATATTGACTCATTTGCACATGGTCATGCTTTCTTGTGTCCTACTAATCAAGGGGCCCACAGATATCGCTTCCGTCATATGGAAGGGATAGATCCTATCTACATCACTCACATCCCTTCGCATAATTCATTGCATACCCAGTGATCGACTTTATTGTCCACCTTGTTACAGGTGACGTTTGCCGATACCAAAGTACACAACTCCTTATGTAGGGAACCGTAGTGACTTTAGGTCAAAGGACTATTCATATCAATAGTCACATGAGAATATTTATGACACTCATATAACAATCCATGAAACATTCTCATAGCGGGTCATTCAGTATATATTCTCTAATATATACCCATGTGTCAACCTGATATCGACTTGTGAGATCAAGTCATCCGTTGACCTACATGCTAGTCTCAACGCATTAATATTGTCCTTTGTATATTAATGCTTGACTAGGAATAGTTAAGAGTAGTGTTCTCTACAATATCTCACTATCAATTCAACCAATTGATATATTGTAGATAAGAACCTACTACTCAAGGACATTATTATACTTATTCAATTGACACTGAACTGAAATAAATATAATAACCAACTTTACCTTTTATTAATAATGATATATGATACAATAATGTGTCCTTTACAATCATCTCATAATTGGTACTATGGCTAATACTAACACAAGAATCTCCTAGAGATGAAGGTCTTCGGCCACCAATCAAGCTCCAAGGGATACAAAGAAACAAAGCCTCCTTTCTGTACTTCTTCTCCAAGCAAAATCCGGCCACCAACAAGCTCCTTGAGAGTTGATGTCACCGACCATCAATAAAGAAGAAAAGGAGGAGAGGAAGAAGATGAGGGCCAGCCACCACCAAGGAAGAGAGGAATACTAGAGGATATGTTCTTGTAAGATGAGGCACCTCTACCCTCTCTTTTATATTTCTTGGTCTTGGCAAATAAGGAAAGTTTTAATAAAAACTTTCTTATTTTCTTTGCCATAGAAAGGAAAATTTAATTGATAAAAAAATTCCTTTTCTCTTATTAATGTGGCCGGTCATATCAAATCCTCCAAGGAAGGAAAGTTTTAAACACAAAATTAAAACTTTCTAATTTGTTTCCGGAAATTTTTAAATAAAAATTTCTCTTTTAAAAATTCCCTTCATGGTTGGTTATAAAAGGAAACTTTTATAAATTAAAATATCTCTATTAAAACATGTGGATGATTTACAAAAAGGAATGTTTTCTCTAAAATTAAAATCTTCCTTTTAACTATAAATAAGTAAAGATATCAAATCTTTCTCTTAATCTTTTGTAGAAAGTTATAAAAGGAAAGCTTTAATTTTAAAACTCTCTTTTTAAAATCATGAGGATGGTTACAAAAAGGAAAGTTTTATAAAAAATTAAAATCTTCCTTTTAACTACAAATAAGGAAATATATCAAACCTTTCTCTTAATCTTTTGTAGTAAGCTATAAAAGGAAATATTTAAATTTTAAAACTCTCTTTTAAAATCATGAGGATGGTTACGAAAAAGAAAATTTTTATCAAAAATTAAAATCTTCCTTTTAATTACAAATAAGGAAAGATATCAAATCTTTCTCTTAATCTTTTGTAGAAAACTATAAAAGGAAATATTTAAATTTTAAACTCTTTTTTAAAACCATGGCTTCCACATAAGGAAAGATTTTAAATAAACTTCTTTTATTTAATTGTGGCCGACCACCTAAGCTTGGGTTCAAGCTAGGGTCGGCCACCTACTTGACCCATCTAACCTTGGTTTGGTCGGCCCTAGCTTGGGCTCCAAGCTAAGCTTGGCCGGCCACCTTAAGGTGGGTAAGAAGGTGGGTATAAGACTTTATAAATAAGAGGCTACGACAGGGACCGAGAGGAGGAATTGGTTTTGGTCTCCCGATGAACTTGAGCTTCCCGTGTTCGCCCTGAACACCCAACTCGAGTTCATCAATAATATCTCATTCCACTAAAGAGTTATTATTGAACTACCGCACCAATCCCATATTACTATATGAGACCCTTCTTATCATGAGTGTGTTAATCTTTCTGTGTTTAAAATATAGAATGACCACTAATTAAATGAGTTACTGACAACTCACTTAATTAATATCTAGCTCCAAGAGTAGTACCACTCAACCTCATCGTCATGTCGGACTAATCCCACCTGCAGGGTTTGCATGACAATCTTTATGAGCTCCTCTTGAGGACATCATCAACTTAGATTACTAGAACACAATTTCATTCTATAATCAACAACACACCATATAAATAATATCATTTCCCAACTTATCGGGCCTATTGATTTATCGAACTAAATCGCACCCTTTGTTAAATTAAAGAAATGAATATTGAGTATATGTGTTTGTTATTATATCATGATTAAGAGCACATACTTCCATAATAACAAAGGTCTTGTTTTTTTTATGCAGTCAGTATAAAAAGAACTTACCTTAAATGGTTCTGCTCAATGCACTCAGAGTTTACTAGTGTAATTTTATAATCAAGATAAACTAATACCAAATTACACTACGACTATTCCAATGGTTTGTTCCTATCCATCTTAGTCGTGAGCTATTGTTTATAATTTATAAGGAATTGAGAATATGATCTTCTGTGTGTAACACCACACATCATGTTATCTACAATATAAATTAATTGAACAACTACACCTAGCATATAAATGTAGACATTTGACCAATGTGATTCTTATATGTTTATACAAAAAACTAGACTTTTAGTATACACATATGACATTAATAGCATAAGTTACAAAAGAAGTGCACATATGAGTAACGGAAGGTTTCTCGGGCGGTGACATTACATCTCCCAAGTTGTATGTCTTCTCTTACCCTGACAACTTCTAACATTCGACATTCTTTGTCATCTCATGATTACGGAAGTTATAAGAGGTGGTGTATAAAGGGGTCTTTTTCGTTAGTCATGTATATGTCTTACGGTAGTCTTACTTACGCACATGCATTTACTTTTCATCTCTCCATCTTTCCGCTTAAATACTAATTTGAGCGTCGGAGAACTCATACTAGAGACCCCCTCCCTAATTTTGACGCTGATGTTTTGTTAGTCTCTTTGATGTGCACATAGAAGAAGAATAAGAAACCCACTTTTCCCTCCAATTCACAATCTTTTCTCAGTCAGCAATCACCTGCCCAGCGCGTTATATTGCTTGGAAAATCAATGCAATATCGATCGATGGTGGCAATTCACCAACACATTATTTATTCTTGAATTGATGAGTAGGTATATCTGTATTCAACTAATTTTCATCACCTAAATCACTTTTGTTAGACGATACAGATTTTATAACACGCTGACGCTAATTAACTAATTGATCCAAAAATATAATTGTGATTGAATTTTGGATTTATTTGTAGTAGTTTTAGAAATTTATGTTGGAGTTAAAGAGAGTATGTTGCATATAGTTAAAGTCACTTCGTTTATTTTATCAAGCTTGATTCTTAATTTCTTGGTTAAAAGGTCGATCGTAACATAAGCACGTGTTCAACCAACCTGTTAGGTTGTTCATCATGACTTGTTCTCGTTGGATTAATTAGATCATCTAATTTATAGGAAAAGATAAAGATTTCGGTCACTTGTTTAATGACTAGAACAAAATTTCAAGCTTACTATTAAAACTTGTCGGCGGAGTCGTCAAAAGGTAGCATCTCTATTTTCATATTCATATATATATATATATATATATATATATATATATATATATATATATATATATATATATATATATATAGTCGTCAAAAGGTAGCATCTCTATTTTCAAATATATATATAAACATTTTGACTTCTAAAAAAGTTGTAAAATTATAGCAAGTGAAGAAATGGCAAGCCAAGGGAGAAAATCATTCAATTTCATGGGCGTGCATCCACTAATGAGACTAATTAAGTGATTAATTAATTTTTGGTCCAAGGTAATTAATGTAATCAGGAATGCGACCAGATCTGCCTCAACCACTTGCTTCCTAGAGAAGAGTGACAAGAGAGGCTTTCCATTTCATGCTGTTGGCTTTAAACTTGGTAATTAGTGGGCTTTCAAGTATCTTAGTAATTGCTTCAGTCCTCTCTTTAGATCGATTTAAGATGGATCTTCACATGAAACATAGTCAAGATTCTTTCATATTAGGCATGATATCCTACAATATATATTTCGTCCCATAACCCTTGAAGTTCTGATTGTCAAACTCATCTAAATCTTCAAGGCTCTGGTCGTTCAACTTTGAGAGGTTTTCCCTCTATCATCAGTCATTAGTGATCATATAGGACTTTTATTGGCCACTTCATCTTTATCTGTCTGAATTTAGAGCTGCAACATCGAGTTTCTCACATCTGCCAGGCCACTATTAAACAACAAGTATTTTATTTCTGTGGGTGCAAACAACTCTCATTCTCAAAGGGCGTAGGCATTGGGGAGATGAAGGTGGACTTGGTGTTCTAAACCTCGAATACTTCAACATGCCCCTCCTTTGTATCCGGTGGTAGAGGCTAAATGAAGAACAATCTGATGCAGCATGGAAAAAAAATGGGTACGAGTTCAGTGTTTTCAACAAAATCACTGAGTAGAGTCTACACCAAGCAGACATTGGCATGATAATTTATTGCCGAAGCACAAATTCAAGCATATTTGTTTAAGAACTGTACCAACACCAAGGTCAATCTTGGAGAACTGGATCGCCCAAAATGGGACCTGGGCCTGCCATTCACAATAAAGATAGAACTACAACAGTTTCAAGAGTTCAGAAAAATCATAAAAAGGTGTTCATTACACAAATTGTTTCAGGAATTTAATAGACTGGAGGTGGAACAATAATGGCGTGGTACCTTTTCAGTTGAAACTGCTTATCAGGAACTCTTTTAGCCCCAGCAAGGCTAAGACCACTGAGTTGATTTTGCAAGGCAAGGTTAAGAACACCAAGATCAATTTTAAGCCCACATAACGAAGGGTCCAATAGTGCTAGGATAATGTATAGTTGAGTATGACTTTGCAAAAAGTGCCGGGAAAGTGTTCGATTTAATGTCTTCACACGTTTTCTACTACCTTCAATGAAAAGATTGGATAAGTTCGATCCGCTCGACCAATTACTGAATGCAACAACTTCCCTTGGCACTATATATATTTTTAGAAAATAGAATTTTAAAATTGATTTGCCATTGACTCGAGTGAGTGGGGGTACATATTTTTCCACTGCAAGGACGAGTGTTGCACAGGTGCATCTGCCTCGGGCGGCTGCTAGTGCAAGGTGGCCAGTCAAGTTATTCTCCCAAACTTTTTTTTAGCTTTAAAGTTTTATATATACATAAACAAACTTTAAAGTCCTTTCGCGAAGTCAGTGAGACAATTGAGGGCCGAATGCTGGCCATTGGTCACTGAATTGCTTGTCGTTTGTGTGCATTGGAAGTCGTCGTTCACTTAATTTCTAGGAAGTTGAAGGAGATTTATGGCCTTTGGAATTGACCGGATTGAATGTGCTTATCGAATTAGATGAATTAGCTAGGTCCATGAGTTAGGCAAGTTAGGACAGAATGGACATAGCCTCAGGAGGAGAGCTAATGATCTTTCACAATCGATCAACGAGAAAGGAAGGATCATCGATCCTTGTTTAACATGAATATTTTAGTCAAGTCAAGCAAGATGTGCATATCTATTGTTATTCAATTTTATCTTATTTTTTTTTACTTCTTAAACCTTCTCTCTATCCTAAAACACAGCTCTTAAACACTACTTGCTCAACCGCACTTGTCCATTAAACAACTTCATGCCCTCTCCATGACTACTAAATTAGAGATCGGGACCACGCTGATTATACACAATGAAGAAAATTGACTGATCTAATTGTTCATACTCTAAAATATATTAAGAAAAACAAATTATAAATAAATATGAGGTGAATAGTGACATTAATTGCTAAATAAAATAAAAGAAAAAAAATCATCAAATATAGCATCATCACCCAAGGCCAAAGCCAAATGAGTTCGTCCGAGACGGCAACCCACAATTGCTGTCCATTTGCGTCGCGTCACACATGCTTCTGATGCATGCTTAACAGTGGAGGACTGAGGAGGACTTGAATTGTCCACATCGCACACAGATTAGACCTCTAATTTCTTCCCCCCCCCTTTTTTTTCTAGATTATTTCTCTCTCTCTCTCTTTATCAATGGAGAATTGAAAGATAAGATTGTTCACTATCAAACAAACAGTTGGTTGATTTATCGACTGATCAAGATATAATTGGTAATCGATTTGGAAAATAATGAAGCAGCTGTCCAGTGGTAGATTTTCTCAAGTCAATGGTGCAGTCTTGGGAAGTAACTATTGGAGAGATTTACCTTTCAATCTTCCTCCAAAGCATGGTTGATTATAGCAAATTCCATGACTTGACAATGTGCCAAACGAAGTCGATGTCATTCCCACTAGCACCAGAAAATTTTCCACAATTTATTTGAGATACTCCATCTCATTGGTCCCCCGCAGCAACAAACACGATCTTGTGGCCTCGGAAACCATACATGGGACACATCAAAGATAAGAGAGATTCCACCAGGTAAGCTTGTGATAGATCCATCAATAAATCACCTGCCAAATCTTAATCCGAGTGGTTGGCAGAATCAAAAGGAGAAAACCGAAGATTTGGGGTTGCAGATGTAGAATGGAAACAGAGAGGCAAGAGGAGGAGGGGAGGGGAAGGGGAAGGGGAGGGAGGGGAGAATATATGCCTACGACGAAAAAAACAATAAAGATCCAGTTTTGATCACTTCTCGCGAGCTCCAATAAAGGATACTCGGTGGAAAGTAGGGGACGCCTATCCAGGGTGAGAGAAGAGGTGGAAAGGCAGAGAATCAAGGACCAGATGGGGACAAATTTCCTGTCACTGCTGTTCTTAGAAGGTTGTTCGTTCTTGTGAGAGAATTTTCTCTCATCTCGGATCTCTCTATCTCTCTCTTATTTTTCTTGGCCCCCGGGGATCGATGTCTTTCGATCTACGGCTGCATTCCCTGACAATGGGCAACATCGGATGCCTCGGTCTTCTCCCTTAGCGCCATTTCGGTCCGAAAAGTTCGACCTTTGGTGGAGAGAGTGCTGGTTTTGGTGACGCTTCGGCCCCTTCGCTTGGCCTCTGGTGGGTCTCCTGGATAACCGCCGGCGCTCAAACAGTCAAACGCGAGGGCCCTTGGAATTTGGTGTTTCGGTGGAGGAAGGCCATGGCCTCTCCGATTTCTGAGGTTCCACGCGCCGGTGCTGAGTCCGCTCCGGCGACCTTGGCAAGATGGATGAGAGGAGGGATGCGATGCGTCTGAGGTGATTCCTGGTTCATCGGCCAACATTTTCTTTCTCTTTTTCCAGATTTGGGTTTATGATTAGAACTTTGCGCGTTTGGTCATTTTCTTTTTGCTATTACTATAATCTATTATGTAGATTTGTTAGTTTAGGAGAAAAATCCCTAGATAACTTCTTGTATTAAAATAACAAAGAGGCGATTTTAAGTAGACTTGAGGATAGACTTTGTGTGCGCTAGATTCCACTACTGCCTCTGAATGGAACTTTCATAGCGTTCTATATATCATTCAGACGATGGAGTCTCCTTCTAATGGTGTCTATGTAATCAAATTTTGAGTCATAAAGAAGAGAACATCAACTTCAATTGCTTCCTTTGTTAGAATTTAATTGAACTAGAAAGCTGCTTACGTCTCTACAGTACTTATCTCTGTTCCTTCACTTGGCTAATGAAATTATCTCTTAGTTCTTCATTGGATAATGTTTTGTGTTCTTTCTTCTTCTTCTTTTTTACACTTTTTCCCATGATTGTATAGCCATAGGAACCCAAATTTCAGTTAGTATTCTCATTGTGTGAAATCTGCTCTTTCCTGAAATCTAGCTACTTTCGGTTTGAGATGGTAGCTAGGTATTATCCTTTATTTTCTTATGCTGTTATGTTGTCTGGTTAGGTATCTCCGTGACAGGAAATTTGGAGGCTTTCTTCTGTTTGCAATCTCCAAGCGAATGCTCTTTACCAAATCGATTGGCCATGTTTATGAAGATTCAGATGCATCTCATCTTACTGGTGCTGATCGAAGCTTGATGCTTGATTCAGTTTTGCAGAATGTACTTCCTTCTCGTTAGCCTGGTTTAGGTTATTATCAGTTGCTAATTGCTGCAGTGAATTTAGACTTTTCTGCATAGATTACCAGTTGCTCAATTAAATGGTAATTCCCTCTCAGATTCTTTTAGCTGAATTCTGCAGACAGGGCATTCATCATACAGTATCTTTATTCAAATTCAGTTTTCCTAGCCACTGCTGCCACTACTAGCCTAGCTTGGCTTTCTATTCGTCTACGTATGTCTTCCATATTTCTTCTCATATAATTGCTATGTTTGACCTCTGGTGACAACTGTGCCATCTTTCATTTTTCTTTTCATTTATGATTATATGTCTAGAGATCCTTTTTTCAGTAATGTCATAAACAGATTCTGCATTTGTACATTGCTGCAACCATCCTATTATTGCAAACATGTATAGGTACCACTGGGGCCAGTTATTGGTATCATAAATGATGTACTATCAGTTGTTAAAAAATTAAGATGGTGGCATAAATGCTGTGCTGTAAGTTAGAACTTAGGATGAATGTATTTTGTTTCGTCTTGTATATTTTTCCTCAGTCACGGAGTGGAAAGATTGAAGTACTTTGGTGGTTATTATCACTTTTTCCTTTTCTGCTCAAGGTTATGTCGATTTGTCTTAACTATTTACCTATCCACTTTTTTCTGACCTTTCAAAGAACCAGTTTAACTTCCTAATAAACTATTGTTCACTTTATGGATGATGTGCAGACAAAATAATTTTTTAGTATAACTACTCAAATAACCCTTACTGGACTTGAGGTTTTAGATTACAATTCGACAAGTAGTTTAATGACTAGTACCAAATGCTGAAACGAGGGAAAATAATTTTAGAGAACTAGATTGTCCATACTAGATTTGGTATTGATGTGTACTGCATGATTGGCATATGAACTATCTATGGTTTCAACTGTTTGCCATCTGTGTAGTATTTGCTTATCTGCTTCCTGGATAAGGTTAAAAGAAATTATATCTTGAATACCTTTGCATCGTATTCCTATTATTCTTTGTTGACTAGTTTTACAATCTGCAGAAATGTGTACAAACGTGCAGACTAAAAATTACCTTCCGGAATATAATTCAATGCATGGTATCAAGGAGGATGCAACCAGTAGTTGGTCCAGTTACTGTCATCAGAGGAAATTAAGTGAGCACATCTTCAGCACTTACATGCCAAGGCATGTGAATGGATGCACTGAACAAGATAAAGAAATATTAAAAAGGACTATTCTTGAACATGAAGCAATATTCAGAAAGCAGGTAAAGATACAGTTCACTCCGGATTATTTTGAGGAATAAATAAATTCACTCTATAAGTTGATTGTTCCATTCTCCCTGTTTCCTTTAGTCAGATGACTTTATTCGTTATTAATCTTTAGAAAAATAAGTAAAGTCCACCAAATTTAGTTATCTTGTGTTTTAGTGATTGTGTATGTCTAAATTTGGTTTATTTGGATATGTGAAGCATTAGCAGATAGCAAAGTATTAGTAGGTATTAGCAAATTCAGTGTCCTCATACATTGACCTAAACATAGATTCACCTTGGAACATGTGGAGCCTGGTTAGCAGAAATTCCCTCAAACTGAGATGTTTTTCTTGGTTTGTTGACTTGATTTGAAGACATGCTTGGTCAACCCTACTAAGTGGTCAACTTGAAACAGTTGTCCCATGATTCTTTTTGTTCATATTGGAGGCAAAAGTTTTATCTGTAGAATGATTTCAAGAACAAGAAATTTCTTCATGATGCTTTCTTAAACTAGTTTTTAACACGATAGTTTTTTCTTCTATACACCGTTCTAGGAAGTTGTGCCTCTAATACATCTCATTTCTTATACAATAATAGGACAGCAACAAGTAAAATTGATTTCTCATAAAGTTGTGAATATGCTTGTTTGCCACTGAGTATATTACCATGCAAACTTCTATGTTTTCCATGTCTGAACAGTTTGGGCTCATTCTCCTTCTGGTTCCAATATAGAGCAATCTAATCTCGATATATTTGTCTCTCCCAGTTCTGATTGTTATTCAGTTGTATGTGTTTGGTAATCCTCCCACGATACAGTTCACTCCGGATTATTTTGAGGAATAAATAAATTCACTCTATAAGTTGATTGTTCCATTCTCCCTGTTTCCTTTAGTCAGATGACTTTATTCGTTATTAATCTTTAGAAAAATAAGTAAAGTCCACCAAATTTAGTTATCTTGTGTTTTAGTGATTGTGTATGTCTAAATTTGGTTTATTTGGATATGTGAAGCATTAGCAGATAGCAAAGTATTAGTAGGTATTAGCAAATTCAGTGTCCTCATACATTGACCTAAACATAGATTCACCTTGGAACATGTGGAGCCTGGTTAGCAGAAATTCCCTCAAACTGAGATGTTTTTCTTGGTTTGTTGACTTGATTTGAAGACATGCTTGGTCAACCCTACTAAGTGGTCAACTTGAAACAGTTGTCCCATGATTCTTTTTGTTCATATTGGAGGCAAAAGTTTTATCTGTAGAATGATTTCAAGAACAAGAAATTTCTTCATGATGCTTTCTTAAACTAGTTTTTAACACGATAGTTTTTTCTTCTATACACCGTTCTAGGAAGTTGTGCCTCTAATACATCTCATTTCTTATACAATAATAGGACAGCAACAAGTAAAATTGATTTCTCATAAAGTTGTGAATATGCTTGTTTGCCACTGAGTATATTACCATGCAAACTTCTATGTTTTCCATGTCTGAACAGTTTGGGCTCATTCTCCTTCTGGTTCCAATATAGAGCAATCTAATCTCGATATATTTGTCTCTCCCAGTTCTGATTGTTATTCAGTTGTATGTGTTTGGTAATCCTCCCACGATACAGTTCACTCCGGATTATTTTGAGGAATAAATAAATTCACTCTATAAGTTGATTGTTCCATTCTCCCTGTTTCCTTTAGTCAGATGACTTTATTCGTTATTAATCTTTAGAAAAATAAGTAAAGTCCACCAAATTTAGTTATCTTGTGTTTTAGTGATTGTGTATGTCTAAATTTGGTTTATTTGGATATGTGAAGCATTAGCAGATAGCAAAGTATTAGTAGGTATTAGCAAATTCAGTGTCCTCATACATTGACCTAAACATAGATTCACCTTGGAACATGTGGAGCCTGGTTAGCAGAAATTCCCTCAAACTGAGATGTTTTTCTTGGTTTGTTGACTTGATTTGAAGACATGCTTGGTCAACCCTACTAAGTGGTCAACTTGAAACAGTTGTCCCATGATTCTTTTTGTTCATATTGGAGGCAAAAGTTTTATCTGTAGAATGATTTCAAGAACAAGAAATTTCTTCATGATGCTTTCTTAAACTAGTTTTTAACACGATAGTTTTTTCTTCTATACACCGTTCTAGGAAGTTGTGCCTCTAATACATCTCATTTCTTATACAATAATAGGACAGCAACAAGTAAAATTGATTTCTCATAAAGTTGTGAATATGCTTGTTTGCCACTGAGTATATTACCATGCAAACTTCTATGTTTTCCATGTCTGAACAGTTTGGGCTCATTCTCCTTCTGGTTCCAATATAGAGCAATCTAATCTCGATATATTTGTCTCTCCCAGTTCTGATTGTTATTCAGTTGTATGTGTTTGGTAATCCTCCCACTATTCACATGGTTTATGTATTAGATGATAAACACACACACACACAAAAAAAATCAAAATTGTAACCCACCACCATTAGATTATTGTTAGGATATGTTGTATCTATCAGAAAGTCAACTCTTAGAAAAAAAAAGTATGTTGTATTTTTCCTATTATTTGTAACATTTAAATAAGTCTCTTCTAATAAATTGTCACTTCTTTTGCAGATTTGTGAACTCCATCGTCTTTATAGAATACAGAAAGATCTGATGAATGAGTTCCAAGCTAGAAACTTTAATAGATCTTCTGTGCCAGCAGAATTATCATACTCAAGTTCTTTTTCATCTCAAAGATGGCCTGAATATACAGAAACGATATCACAGATGTCTGGCTTTCCTATTGGAGTCACCAGTTGGGGAAATATGCCTTGTGCCATCAACGAAAAGACCCGCCTTAGTTTTAAAAGGGACAGAAGCATCCATTTTGCTCAGATACCATTTCCTAGTGGAGCTTCTAAAAAGGACAGTGAGGTACTGGACTATAAGCCTCAGAAGAGAACATTTGACCTCCAACTTCCAGCTGATGTATATATGGATATTGAAGATACAGGTGGATTTCAGAAAAAAAATATTGCTGAACCTACAAATGATGCTACTACCCCAAAGAATGGAACTTTCTATGTGCTTCCTGACAATGGCTTGAAGCTCACTTTGCAGAGTGATGAAGTAAACCATCAGGTCACAAATTTAACAAAACAGATTGGTAGATCAGCCTGTATAATGGTTGACTTAAATAAACCTTCAACAAAAATCTCTTTTGAAAGTCCATCAAACTCAGCATCTAATCAATTGCTTGGCACGAAGCCTCACAACAAATTGCAACAAGGTTATTTGGACAGGCTTGGAGATCAACAGACTCCTTTCCATAAGAATGTGTACTCAAAAGGAGAATGGCCCTTGAATCATGAATCTGGTAATGTCCCGACCTCCTAGAGTTGGTACTTTTGCCTAATTATTGTCTTGGGATATGCCAAGAGATTATGATTTAGTCATCTAATTTAAGATATATCAAGATTAACAATGATTGTGCATATTTGACCGTGCTCTCAGATTCCCATATACTTGCCTTGCACAAATTGTGAGCAGCATAAATATAATGCCTTCTTGGTTGATTAAAAACCTGAGGCTGCATTAGGTAGGGGATATTGATTGGCAAAATCCCTGTTAGCTAGTATTTACATGGATAGTCACATACATTTGGGTTTGGGTCTTTTTCATACTTAACTCCTTTCTATTCTTTAATGATACGATCTGTAAGTGGCAGCAGTATCAAACAATTGTGTATTCACTAAGGAAAATTATCCATTGAATAAATTAAATCAGAAATTCTGAAATTTTTAACATAATCAAACCAGTTAAACCAATTTCATAAATTATTATTTTAATGATATTATGTGGATGTGACAATAGTACCAAACAACTGTGTATTCAATTAAGAAAAATTATCCATTGAAGAATTAATTCAGAAGTTTTAAAATTATAACACAATCATAACGGTTAAACCAATTTATAAATATATTATTTGTATGATTTAATATTCCTTGTTAAACGAAGTTATAGTCTTTTTCTTATTTTATTTATGTTACTTTTTTCTTTGTTGTTTCCCTTTTAAAGTTCATATGTAGTGTATATCCTCTGCCTATAATGCATTGCTTGTTCTACTATTTCCCCTTATCCTCTGATTTGGATGTCAATGTAAAATACAGGGAACAAAGGGAGCACAGTGGATGACTTTTCTCGATTTTCTCAAGCCTCTAACCATAATGGTCCAACTTTACCTGAAAGGTTACAATCAAATTCAAATTCATATTGTGAAACTTTTCAGTATGACCATTACAATCCTGAGGCATGGTCTAGACAAGAGCTAACTCATCCAATCCAGACATTTCCAAGATTCCATTCAGTCACTTGCTTAAATTCATCTATGATATCTCCTTCAGTACCTTCAATCTCAACTTCACAGGCTGACTTAACCAGTTGTACATCTTCATTTGCTCTGCCCTTGAGAAACACTGCCGCTTGTAAAAGCAACACACTAGTAGCTGCTCATGCACCTTCATTCTTTAGTGGATCGGCATACGTTAATAATGAGAGTTTGAGTTCCAATATAGATGCTCAAACACCTATTACTCATTGTCAAGAGTGGCATAATAGGAGCTTGAATGTAAGTGTAGGAAATGTTAAAACACTCCCTCACACAAATAAAATGCACCTTAATTCTGTTCCATATCTGAACACTGCATCCTATAAACCTGACCCGATTAATAATGGTAAAGAAAATCTTCATGATAATTTACCTGGAAGCCCTATACAGTGTTCTCATAGCAGAGATTTGAAGACTCCATTAGAGCTGAACCTAAATCAAGCATTGCCAAGTGTCATGGAAGATACTAATACACTCAGACAGGATCCAATGTGCTATGATGGTTGTTATAGGTTCCCAGGTGATGCATCTGGGCAGAAGAAAGCATCAATTAGTGAGACTGAGGAGAAGAAAACCTCCATAGTAGATTTTAGCTTGTCGAACGAACATCCTAAGTTTATTTATGGATCCAATGTTGTGACCCCTAATATCAAGAAGGGGGAAAAGGAGTTGGATTTATCAGCATGCAACTTGCAGGAAGTCACATCAACCATGCCGTTTAGAGATCATACAATGCAGGGAGATAAAGATTCTGAGAAAAATGGGAAAAGAATTCTTGGCTTTCCTATTGATGGTGTCGAGAGACATTCCAGCATACTTGTTTCCACCAAATATACGGAGAAGGTATTAGCTGAGAAAGCTATGTTTATGGAAAATGATGACAGAAAATTCGCTAACTTCCTCTGTGGTACAAAAATATTGAGTATGCAGAAGAACATTCAAAATGGTGATTCTGCCACCGAAGTTTGTGGTGCAATGAACACTGCAAACTCTAGGCCTCATATTAACCTGAATGCTGAGCTGGCATATGCAGATGATTCTACACCTTCAGAGTTGATACCTGAAGGAGTAGTGGTTCAGCCTTCACATTGTATATCAATTTTTGGAGCAAAAATTGTTTCTGATCCTGATCTTCAAGCCTCTACTTCTCAGGCTGAAACTAGCATTATAAATCAATATAAACACATTTCATCGAATAAGGCAGATAATTCAGAGAAAAAGGATTTTTCCTGTGAGAAACTTGTAAGATTGGCTGCAGAAAATTTAGTTGCTATCTCAGCGGATTGTAATGATTGCCACAATGATATTGGCTCTAACCGGTTATCCCTGCCTCAATTTGACACCTTGTGTTGGTTTGCAGAGCTAGTATCACATGGTTCAGAAAACCTCGTGCTAGTTGATAATGGTAGAAATGGGTATGCTCAATCTTTGGATGTTGATGCTGACAACAATGATGCTGGTGGTGGTTTGGATCTATTTGAGGCCATGACATTGGAACTTGAAGAAGTCAAGGTGGATCAGCAATGTCATGAAGCAAAAGAAACTGAGGCCAAAGGCGATGAAGAAAATGAGCAGGAAGTTAAAACTCCTGCTTCACTGCTTTTCACAAAGGCTCGGCGTGGCCAGGGAAGAAAAAGGAGGCAGAAGAGGGACTTCCAAAAGGATGTCTTGCCAGGCCTTGCATCACTCTCAAGGCTTGAAGTTTCAGAGGATCTTCAAACTATTGGGGGAATGCTGAAATCATCAGGTAGGCCTTGGCAAACAAGTTTACTAAGGCAAAACATTGGCCAAAAGAGAATGAACACCCAAAGAAAGGGAACGAGGCAGCTGAGCATGTCCATTGCAGTTGAAGAGGCTCAAGTTACCTCCTGTCAACCCTCACCACTCAGTAATACTGAACTAGGTGTTGTTGGAAGCAGTATGATCGGGTGGGGAAGGACAACACGGCGATGCAGTAGAAGGAGATGCCTCCCGCAAAGTTTCATTGGCCCTTTGAGTTAAATAGGAGCATCATACTAGCAATGGTTATTCTATAGAAGAAATCAGACTAGGTACTTTATCAGATTAGCTTGTACATTCCATAATAAATTAACATTGCTTCATGAAACAGTGCACAAAATGTGATTGAAACGAAGGAATTGAATTAGTTTGATAGATTCAATGAGGTGGGACTTCATTTATGAGGAAACACTCTTGGTGTTGAACTAATTAGGGTATCGTTTTAACCTGGTGATACATGGACAGAGATTTCTGAAACTGTTTACGACTTTCTATGATTCCATTTTCTGTTAATGGTGGCAACTCTTTCCAAAATTTTCCATGTGTTAAAGTGTGACATGTCTTTAAGGTTCTTGAAGCTTTTCTTATATGTAAATATCAAGTAGGGGAAAATGAACTCAAACATCTCATCCTGAAAAAGATTTTCTGGATGATGGAATATTGAAAACCTGCGTCTTCACTACAAAATTGTGCATTTTTTTGTAGCATTTTTCTTCTCGAGGAGAAACATTAAACATAAGATATCAACAGTTCGCTTAATTAGAGATAAAAGCAATTTAACTGAAGTTATCTGTGGTCCTCATTATGCATCATTATTATTTTTGAAAACCCATAATCCTTTGTATAAATTTTATTTTTTTATTCCAAGAGTTATATTATAAAAAAATGATGCAAAGTGTCTAAAAAATAAATTTCTAAATTAGCTTACTAGGGTTATTTTAATAAAGATAAGACATTTGAATTCGTAGTTTCTCAATCTTAATTGTGTAGGACTTGATAATTTTAAATGCATAAGTTGATTCAATAGATTAAATCTCTTCCAAAAATATTCATTTTTGAATCTACACCTTAATTTATATAGATTTGAGTTTTAAACCCCAAAAGATAATATATGTTCTTATTTTTCACCACAGTTACTTTTTAAATCAAATCAATTTGTTGGATTAAAATTTTAATTTGTGTAAAAGTAAGATGTGAAGTATCTTTCGATGGTCATCTTAGAATGAAAAAAAAAAAAATCCAAATATATATATTTTTAGAGTGGACATTCGTTGGTCTTTTACTTTAAGGATACAATTCTTCTATGCCAATTGAAGATCCAGTTAAATGTTGGATAATTAACTTTATGGGCGATCATGTCATTCTCCTATTTCAGTATCACAATTGTCCCCGGAGGTATGGTATAGTGAAAGGACGTCAATTTATTACTCAGGTATCAGCAGTTCAATCCCAACTACGATATATTTATAGAGATTTTTCCTTTAAATAGGGCGCAAACATTGGATGCTAAGCTTCTTGACCCTCTGCTGCGAGAGCTTTTGGATTTACCCAAGCGATTTGTGAAAAATTTATATGAAACCGGATTGGTCACCCTAGATTTGATGTAACCTGATTCATTAATATTTCAGTATCAAGATCAAAACTTAAATCAAGGTATATTAAAGGTCAAGCGGTGAAATCATTTACAAGTCATCAGCTACCTCAGTCAAGTAAGAAAGATGAGTGATTTGACAATGGTATGTTAGATCCTCTAACAGACAATCAAGAGATTTAAGATTCAGCTACGATGCACTATAGGATATTTTCCTTCCAGTAAAAAATGGGACTAAAATGATCATCATTTTAAGGGATTTTCCTGAGTACTTTTTGATTTACTCTGATGACAAGTGAAAAATATTTATAAGACTAGATTAATCATCCTTAGGATTAATCGGTTCAAAGAGTTAAGATGAGTGATTTGACCTTGAAAAGTTTCAGAAGGGGGCAAACTGAGGCTTCATATAACAGAGACAGTATCTGATCTTGCATCCAATGGACATCTATAGATTCTAGTGAAGAGAGTTCGATGTGGAGAGATGAGATGGATGAAGCATAGTTAGATACAAGAAGAATGTAAAAGGAAACATCCTATACCAGAAGCTGACGAAGCAGATAGTTATTGTTTAAGCAATAGGCAAAGTTGATAACATGCTAGTTTGGGGTAGTAAACGTGACTCCATCAACATAGTTTCAATTCTTGTTTTTTTTTCATAAAATACATCATTTAGGTAAAAGGCTCTTGATCTTTAACAAAACACATCATTTAGGTAAAAACCTAATTAACTCGTCACTTCTCTTCCCATATTGTTTTGCAAAAATGCAGGAGGTATTACAAGTGCACTAACATGGGATGCAGTGCACGGAAAACCATATTCAAAGCGCTTCCTCATATGCTTAAGTTGTCATTATATACAGTTGATTTTTGCAGATTGAAAGTGCAGTTGATCCTGTGCTCTGTGCAAGAACTTCAGTGTGTTTATATTATTTCAACAGTTGTGTTTCATTTCCTTCCATATTCTTTGTGGATCCTGGCTAAGAATCCTAAAAGCTTGTGGATGAAATATAGGTGAAGGGATATTTACATTCTTTTGAAGAAAATTAGAGGTATACCAGGTCACTGAATTATGTATCGTGATCAACTTTAGGTCCAATGAATCGGAGAACATGACAAACATCTTAGTGGGGCGCTTTTAACAGATCAGATTCAATTGTTTAAAAACTGAAAGGAAAACAGAGAAAAAGGCTACTACCGAGCTTAATGAGCTGTTTTAGTATTGACACAGGAAAATCAATATCCGCATTTGCGTAGAATCCAACATTTTACCTATCTCATCTTGATTGAATCAGGGTGTTCAATAAGAAACAGTCATAACAGAAGCACAGGCCAAAATGTTTCATGAATTGTGCACTCTTCAGAAGCATTGTAACATAATCGCCATGCTAAATTGACTAATTTTGGTAACATGTACTTACCCTTTGAGTTCTCTTAAGCTTCTTCAGTTACAAAAACCCTCGAACGTACAAAAAGTCATCCGCCAAACAAAAGCAAAAGAATGAGCAGGTTCATTTTTCAGATATCAATATTCAATCAGAAGAGAATCTCGAGCTCCAAAAATTCTGGGCTTTGCTTAACACTAGTTGATCGTCAAGAATCCTCTTACGACATTAATGTTAAAAAAAAGAGAGTGCAGGAAGGCCTTGCAAGCTTCTTCACCTGATAATCTTCCTCTTCTACCACCAACACTGGACTGCCTCAACTGTTTCATTGATCTCTCATCATGACTAACTTGATTCTTGCAATTATTCACTTTGCTTGATCTTCTTGTGTGCTTCCATTAGCAAGGGTGTCCTTAAAATTCAACTCAATTGACTTAGTGTTCTTTCTTCTGGATTGGATTGAAGTGTTTGATTGCTCAAGAATGGCGGGGTGTTATCAGCATTTGCTTGGCATTCTTTCTGCTGGATCTGATTAAACAGTTTGGTTGGTCAAGAGTAGCAACGGTGTTCGCATTTGCTTTACTTGACTTGGCATTCGTTCTGCTGGATCTGATTAAGCTGTTCAGCTGATCAAGAGTAGCAGGGGTGTCCGCATTTGCTTTACTTGACTTGACATTCTTTCCGCTGGTTCTGATTAAGCTGTTCGGTTGGTCAAGAGTAGCAGAGGTGTTACAACCAGTGCTCTTCGGTTGGTCAAGAGTAGCAGAGGTTTTACTACCAGTGTTCTTTCTGTTAGAGCTCGTCAAGGTTTTCCTTTGTCCAGGTGTATTCTCAATCTTCCGCTTACTTGACTTCTTGTTTCTGACAGATGTGACTGAATTGTCTTGATCAGGAGTAGTACTTGAATGAATGGTTTCTTTACCAGAAGTCTTTCCTGTAGTTCCATAAACATTGGATACATTGGAAGCTCTTCGGCTATTACTTATCTGCAAAAGGAAGCACTATAAAGCATAAACGCCCAAGAGGAGAGAATATTGGAGCATGGAGCAATGAGCAGAAATGAGAGGAGAAACAGAAGGAAGAAGAACAGAATTGAAATAGTCATCCCAAGGTCAGTTTTTGCAGATATAGAAACACAGGCTTTCTGGTAGCTGCCAGTGCTCAGAGATTATAAATGTAAAAATATGTGAACCAAAAGACATTATCTCGGTATGACAATTAGTAGCATGAGAACCAAAACTGAATTTGGTTCCATGACTTCAGTCAACTAAGCTATGACAAGGTAAAAAGGGATTAATGCCAAGCCGCGCACCAAAAGGGATTATAGTAGACAGATACGATCCATTTAGCTCAACACTGGTAAGAAATGGATGGTTTATGTCAACAAGAATAGCTACCCTTGCGAGAACATAATGTGAAAGCATGGATGAAGCAGCACAATTTGGTTAGTCCAATCCACCCGCTTCTCTCGCTTTCTTAATTTTCTTGATTTATACAGAGAATACAGATTTTCATAAACACATACTTGAAATCTCAACATAGAAAGGAAAAGATCTGAATGATGGAATCAATTCATTTACGTGTGGAAACTTCATAAATGACATAGAAAGGAAAAGATCTGAATGATGGAATCAATTCATTTATGTGTGGAAACTTCATTCATTTATGGTTTGAATTTTCCAAGTTTTTTAGGTTACCTGGATTTGCCAGTATGATAGCATCCAGTGCTGCAATATGGAACCCACAACCAATATTGGTGGGAGTTTCATGCACCGAGTTACCCTTTTTTCAAGTTATAGATATTGTAGTATAAAAATTAATAATTATATATGGATATCTATGTTTATAGGGACCAAATTTTTCAGGCTGGTTCACATTTTTTTAGGGGTTTAAGAACCCAAAATCTATTCCAAATTCCTCAAACCCAAAAGAACAATGCCAGTTCAGAGATTCAGTTTGGTTACCAGGCTTTTTGTGCAGCCCTTAGCAGAACAAATGGCTGTTCAGCAGGGCGACTGACAGCTCAGATAAGAATTCCAGACATTTGAAGAATGTCTGGAATGTGGGTCAAACAACTTGCAATTATATAACTGGTCTATGCATGATCACTGGCTAACCACCAAGAACTATATACAACCAAATTTAGGACTGGACCATGATTCTGAAAATCTCTATCACAGGCAACCAAATAGTTCAAAATCTCAGAATATAGAAGAGATGTTTTTTCAATATATTATCTTAACAGTAATTAACCAAAAATATGCTGGACCAAACAAGAATACTTTGATACCTGATATGCATTTTGACCAAGAAGCCTTCTTGAAATTGTGGTTGTTTTGTTTTGATTGTCATCATTCCTGCTCACCTTTTCCTGTGCTCGGTCTGAAGTACTCTCATAAATTGCTTTTGATGGTTGTTGTTGATCTAATTTTGAAATATCTTGTGTGTTACCCTTCTTGACAATGTGTTTAACTCTGGAGCCTCGCTGATTACTACTAGATTGAGCATTTTCATCTGGCAATTTAGAAGGTTCTTCTCTACTAACATTTTTCTTAATTTTCTTCACTGTAGACTTCTCAGATTCATTTTGACTTGGTTTGGATGATTCATCAGCATCAACCTCCTTCAATGTTTGGGCACAAAATTAGGAGACAGGTAAGAACATATTAAGTATGGTGAGGGACAAATACACAACCAAAATAGAAATGCATAACCTCAATTGTTAAAAAATGTCACATATGAATGCATTGATGGCAAAAAAAAAAAAAGTAATAACAATAAGTAGACAATTGCATGACAAAATATAAGATATTTACCAAAAAAAAATAAACCAACAGATAAGAGGGAGTTCTATGTTGCAGTCTGAACTTAGTTTCTATGATTCATCTCATCCTAGGAAATTAATCTAATTACTGTTTCAAATTAGGGATGAAGCCATGTCAATTAAGGTTAATTTCTAATTAATTAGTCCTGAAGTGGGTCTAATTAGAGGGGGGGTAATGGACTCCAACTCGTGGAATTGCTGTTGGATTAGTAAAACTTGAGCTGGGTTCAATTTGGACTCGAATCAGGGATAAGTCAGGTGTGTTTTGATTAAACCAAGCTTGAGCTGGAATATTTGTGCACTGAACCAGTGGAAGGCCCAAGTACGCTGATAAAATATTTAGTCACTTAATTCTATTGTTCATAGCTTTCCCCCCTTCCTTGTGTTTTAACCCATCACAAGCAGCCAACTCACTTTCTCCCTCTCCATGACTATCTTCTTCCCTCGAAAAACAACTGCCTCCTGGCAAAGAAGCACCACCCACAAGGTCCTGCAGTGCCTTTCCTTGCCATGAGCAACAATACTTCCTCGTCACGAGCAATATTTCCCTCCAGCAACCGCATTAGTGAGCAGCATGCATGCAGAATTGCAGCTTTTTCTCCTCTCCTGTATTCAGACAGTGAGCTGCTCTCCGTTTGAGTACACCCCTCATCTCTATCTTCTCATTTAACATATGACGATCTTATCTCGATGAGTGTCAAAATGGGATTCATCTTCTTCTTTGCTGTTGAGGATGCACAAAGTCTCTTGTTTTTGAATGTGACAATCCTTCAGCAAGATCACGTTGCTAGTCAGTGCCACTAGTGGACGTCGAGCCTTGATTTTACTTTTCATTCTGAGCATGCTATTCGTGTGGTAAATTTTCATCATTGCGATCGTTATGTTTGTGAGTCACGTATAGCCACACATCATGCAAGAAATGACCACACCAACCCACTTTCTATTCTAAAGATAATCTATCCTCAGCCAACTTAAAATACCATGGGATCCTAACACAACAAGGTTATCCACACATCACATAGTAAATACTAGGGCTTGTGGGTTATGTATGAAAAAGTTACTAGAATTCATTATGAAGCTAGAACTACAAGATGGAGAAGTATACTCACGTCATGCAACTTCTTAAAATCTGAACTCTCCCGCTGCCTCTTCTTTGATGTTGGATAATTGGTCCCTTGACCAGCATCTACCTCTACAAGTGGATTCTCAGCGTTTAAAGGGAACTGCATAGTAGCTCTCAACTGACCAGAACCATCAAGTGGCTCAGAATCACATAAATTGGACGAAACTGCATTGGCATTCACAGTTTTACAAAGGTCAGCACAGAAATCATCAGAGTCAGACATAAAATCTGATTCATTCAAATCTGAATCTTTATCCTTATCAGGTTCTGGCTGATCAGGATCATAGTCATCATCCTCAGAATCATCAGAAGGGAGGCCAAGATAATCAATTTTGTTCTGTACAGGCTGGCCCAAGTCCTCTGACAATGAAGCAGAATCTGATTCATCAGAACTTGACCGTTCTTCCTGATCTTCAGCATTACCTTCTACGTGATCAGGTTGATAATCATAATCTTCTGAATCTTCTGATGGATAGATAGAATCATCAAATTGGTTATTACCATTTGCAACAGCAGTTGCCTCGGGAAAAATTTTCTATATGGAAAGCGGTAGGCTAAGTAAGAACGCATATAATCATCAGCACTAAGTCATTATCACTAAGTTCATCAACCAGATAACAAAACAATCATGCTTACTTCCCACGTGTCCTCAATCGAGAAATCAGTTCCTTGAGAATCATTAAACAAATCAAGGCAATCCACCTTGCAGTCACATGCAGGACATAACCATCCTTGATCTTCAGGAGGAACTTGTTAAAAGCAAGAAAGAGTTGAGTGATCATAAATTAATGCAAAGGGAATATTAAACTAAAATAATCAAGATTTACTTTCATTAGTTGCTAATGGCGGGCTCAAACATTTCTGGTGAAAAGCTCTGTCGCAAATGCCATCACACAGTATGATATCGTTGTCAGCAGATATATCCTTAGAACCACATTTTGCACAGAACATCTGCAGTAAGATGAAGTTCCATAAATCAGGTGCACCCAAACATGATGGTTAAATAACATATGACATAGACAAGGTAGGACTAACATCCTCACTGTCAATTTCTCCATTATCATCAAACAGATTTTCCTCAAGCCTTCCTATAGAAAGCAAGGAATCTAGTTGCTGGAAAGCATCACGAATCCTTAATTTGCACTGTAGAATTTCAGATTTGGCTCGTTCAAGCTCTTTCTCAGGCCTTATTTTTTCCAAACTGCAAAAAGACAATTGTCACTGTAAAGCAGAGATCAGTAGAAAACAGTCATGGCCACTATAAACTCTTCAGTTTCCCAAATAGCAAGAACAAATTGAAAGGGAAATATGCAATTTTTAAGGCAAACTAAATAAATTAGTACAATAAGAAGCTCTATTATTTATGTAAATGAACAAATAATGATAAAGGGGGGAGATCAGTTACTTGTAATGACAGAGAAGTAGAAAATAAAGCTCAAACAGCCAAGATAATGAAAATAAAACACCAGACAAAGAGCAATAGTTTGCTGAATAACACCGTAGTACAATATCACAGGCATCTGTGCGGGGCATAGATATC
Organism: Zingiber officinale; assembly: GCF_018446385.1. Classification (NCBI taxonomy): domain Eukaryota; kingdom Viridiplantae; phylum Streptophyta; class Magnoliopsida; order Zingiberales; family Zingiberaceae; genus Zingiber; species Zingiber officinale. Next base: position 119,071,307 of record NC_055986.1, on the reverse strand, counting down.
TATGTTAAACTAAGGGCAGTGGCATCTCTTACAAGATTTTTCCTGATAAATAAAACTAATCTAACCAACTCAGTTCAACCAACGGCAAACTTAACCCCCCTTTTTTGTCTTCTCCCACAATAGATAGCTCATCATATCTTCTACAGGATCTACCTAGATATTACAATTGAAAACATATCTCATAGAATGTCTACCAAACATTGTATCAACATGCTCATCATACTTCCATTCTACCAATATATTTTTAAATTTGAATACAGGTTTCAAGTATATAGATATCTAGAAGCGGAAAAAAATCAAGGTCGTCAAGAACAAACCTTAGACCTTTCCAACCTTCATTCACATATGCATCAATAAGGCTTTGCTCAAAGTTGATTTTTCTCAATAAGTAACTTATGTGTTTTCTCCTTTGTGAAAATTCATTGCTTGGAGCACTCTTTCCTTTCCTTTTCTTCTTTCTCTTCTTGGTTACTGGACTCACTGCGGAATTGCTGGGTTCAGAGGAAATCTTAACCTTACATTTTGACATGGAGCGAAGAACTCTGAGCGAAGATCTTAGTGAATATCTTGCTCTCCCATTTTGCAACAACTTTCCCCTTTTCCTAACTGATTTGTTTGAGTTATGTTTTCTGTGCTGAAGATTATTTTCAATACCAGTATGCTCACGACCAGGAAGCTCAGCATCCCGGTAGTCATTCGCAGCTGTCTCAGAGTTGGGATCTTTATCCATATTTACTTTCTCCTAAAGAATGCCCCTTCTTTTCTGCTCATCAACAAAACAATTCTTCATGAATAAACCACCAACATTGGGTCATTTTAACTTATTACTTTATGGAACAGGAAAAAAGGACGACGAAACATGTGCAAATTAGCAGCAAAAGCAAAGAAAAAGTTTTATATCAATGCTACCACAAATTAGCTGCAAAAGCAAAAAAAAAGTTTTATATCAATGCTACTACACTAAAATAAATTACATGGCTGACAAGAAACACAATAAAGAAAATCACAGTGCAAAGACTACTACTCAATGTATAAAGAGGAGGGATCTGGACAAGTAAAGGCCAGCCTTGTGTTATAAGGTGAGAGAAAATAGAGGTTTGACACAAACAAATCAAAAACAAGAAAAGTATGCTAGTAGGGACAAGAAATTAGTGTGTCGCGGAAACTTTATTAACATAATTTCTGTTAATGATGGATCCAATCCATCACATTTATCATATTCAAAATATAAGATAAATTCAATAAATATCTTCTATAATGCGAGACAGAATGATTACATTTCCACACACTAGACACCGCTATAGTATTACCTAAATGTTTGTCTAGCTCACTAGGTCAAAAGTCAAACGGGGAGTAGGCTGGTGGTGGATATTCAGAAAGACAGGTTGATAGAACAGACTGTCAAAGCATATGGACCTAGGTAAAAAAATTGTTGCAAAATGTCGCATAAAAAAATAGAGCATTTGAATTGGTATAATTAATTTAAGATTTGTTCATCAATTTGATTTCAAGATACTAATATCATACAGGAAATTTCGGATGCCAGAAAGTAGGATTCCAATAATAGCTTAGTGAGATAGTTATCAAAATAAACATTTTGGTATAAACAAGAACTAAATATAGACTAAAGTTCCTTCTTTTTTTTGCAGTTATAGTTAATTCCTACAGCATATTGATTTAGTAGACTTGCTTAAAAAATAGCTATCTTTGCAAATGAAAAACATAAGGTGCTCATAGAGACAGCATACTCTCACATTCATCGGGGGCAATAATTTAGAAGCAAGGATCGTAACATCTTAGAATATGAGATAAATCAAAAAGGGGAAGAGAATTAGTATTCATTTATTCCAGTACACGAAATGATAATTTGACTCAATAGTTTAAGGACAAACATCAACCGTTGCTGCGATAATTAGACAAGAGGAAAAATAAACTATTCTTCTTTTAAAAAGGAAAAAAATGCATAGAAATAATGTTTTACATGGCAAACCAAAAAAGACATAGAAATAAAGATAAGAAAAAACGAGAAAGGGGACATGAAAACCTTCTAACCACTCAATCAATACCTTGCATACGTGCCAACTCGTCTTAAAGGAGTTTTGAACTTACATACATTTGGCACCATAATTTACTGAATAATATAAAATTTATAATTTCTCAAGATTATCGGTTGTATCTTACTATAATCATGCATTTGAGTTTGATAAATTTTTTCTTTAATTTCAGTACGTCGCTATTACTACGACAAAAGAACACTACAATTGGCGACCACTCCAACTACATTGTCTTATGTTAATCTTCCTTGATTCCTTCTTTTTATTAGGGCACACATACGAGGAACAGGCCAACATAAGAATCTTCTTTGACCACGAAAACAACCATACAGAAAGAAAATCCACAAGCACGAACGCGCCGTTTAAAGGGAGAGGGGAAAAAAAAAAGCAACAGTAACAGCAGACAAGAAGAGGAGAAAAGCAAACTGTTAAGCATTTGAAAGATTCATCGAAGGGAAGCAATTTCGCATCATGCCGTACTAATTAATGCCTTCCGCTCTCTCGCCACTGCACAAAGACAATGACAGAGACCAAAGGAAAAAAAGAAGAAGACAGAGAAAGACATGGCTCACAAATGCTCGCTGTGACGGCGGAGCTCCCGAAGGCGAGAAGCCAGCGGCGAGTTTGGTGGAGGGCTGCGAGTACTGTCACTGTGAACAGATTGCAGAAGTGATCAATTGGGTTAGCAATCTAAATAGTGGCCCGTAACGGACCGGACTCATTTAAGGGTGAATAAAGCCCAATTAGCCCAAGCCCAAGATCAACCTCAAACCAAAGGGTAATATAGTCTGATCCTAACATTATATTCAAACGCTGTTCGAAATAAATATATAATTTTAATAATATTATATATAATATTTATATTTATATATTATATATATGAGGTAAGTTGTCGAGTTCAAGATGAAGTGATCATAGACAAGAATCAAGAAATGACCTAAAAAAATATATGGTATTATACAGTTATTGTGCTTGTATTCCCTAAGTCTATTCAAAGTCTACATGTTTTCCATAAACAATATGCTATGACAGTCGTAGAGAACCTTTCTTCATCTTGATTGAATTACCTAACTTCTTGTGATTGTTATTCAAAGCACTTGCACAAACCATTGATTAGGACAAGCAATGAGTGACATGATTAAGTAAAATTTCACTGTTCCTTAAAAAAAAAAAAAAAAGATGTGTGAAAAAAGAGAGTCCAAAGTGTTTATTTTGACCATTGTCATGCTCGCAAAGATCACATATCTTACTGAAAATGCACTAACAATCCTACAAAATCTTGCTATGGTCCCTCAACCCTAGACCAAAATGTCAAATTCTTGTCACATAGTAATGACCAAGAACAGCATGCAATCCTAAAATGACCTGGAGATAATAAATTATTCATGGAACCATGCCTAGCTACAAAGGCACTAGGCATAGGTCCAACCAACAGGGGAGTAGTGGAGGAGGGGCATGACTTTTCTTTGGCTTATATGCAAGTGAACGATCAGAAGTCAACGACGACAAATCGCATGTGATCATATATTATTTGTTTCCCTGATATTTTAAGTAGGAAAGTTCACTTTTTCCTATGCAATTTGGTCACTTCTGGCAAAGGCATTTTAAGAAAATGTTCTTTTAAAAAAACATATATAATCTTGTACTCATTTTTGGTGGTTTAGATCATTGATGACACATTCAGATTGGAATTAGTGCTTTCACTTTTCAAAGCCTTAATGTTAAACAAACAACAAAAAATAGAATACTCAAATTATATATTATTCAATGGAAATTAAGCTTTCATCACGGTTGAATTTGATGTGCCAAACATTTTTATACAAATAATGATAAAAAAAAGAGCAAATAAAAGAGAATACATTAATGTGGATGCTTGACTTATTGTTAGTTTGTATAATATTTGAGAAAAGGTAGTAAACTTTTGGACAAAGCTAGCTAGACACTAAAACATCCGTGCACTCTTATTATGCCTAGACTCGTTTCATACTACAAATCTTCATAAACATCAAATTAATGAAAGAGGACAATTGGGTGGCATCTATAATTAGGCAAATTAAACCAATTTAGTGTTCAATATGAACAGCTTAGTTTGAATGAGCTGATCATCACTCTTCAATTAATTATTCCTCTTTCCTTTCATGCAGTCCAATGCAGTCTTCAGAATCAACCTTTAAACCTTGCTCACCAAAATATGATTATCCTAAACAAGTGGCAGTACTGATCCAATTCAAAGTCGTCGTGTCTTTTCTTAAGAAAGTAAAAAACACACAGACATAAAAACTAGCCCCCAAGAAAAAAGTACAGTAAGATCGAGTTTGAAAGTTATCTTGTTTCTTCTGCAACATGTTCAGCATGAGACATAGAGGAACAGCTAATTTTTCACCCAACCTCAGCATGGAAAATTTTAACCTAGCTTCCACTTCCTTATTTAATTAGCTCGCTGGGGTTACAACAAGGTGTTTGTTGAAACGTCCATTGTCAAACCTTATCCGCTGCTTTGAAAAACCAAGCCAATTCCTTCAGGAGATGAAAAGGAGAGAGAGAGGGGATGAGCTTGCCCCATCAGGTCGATCCCTGCCATCAGACTGTTTTAAAATGCTCAGTGTCTGCTCGATGCATGGGAGTTGAGGATTCCTATACCTAATCCTGCTACCAAACCCTAGCTATAGCTAGCTAGCTATTAAATGAAGTCAATGGTTTTGGGTGCATCTCTTGAGCGTGATTTGCAACGACCAAACTGTTGAATATATAATGTTTTTGCGCTGATCGATCGAATCAATCATCATCACAAACACACGATGAACAAGTCACTAGCTACTCGTCGAAATGCTTTTGATTCTTAACCTTGCTAGCTCCTTTAATAGCAAGGAGCATTGTAACACCAAATTAATGGCACGCAGGGATTGACCAGTCCTCACTTATTCGTCAAAGAGAGGACAAAGTTTGAAAACCTTGAACCACCTCTGAAGCATCAAAAGTAGAGAAAGTTGGCCGCGTCACGAAAGAGACGGACTAAAGCATCGTAAATCCTGGAAGAAGATTCCCTTCAATATAATTTCGGGTCGACCACTCGAACTAAGCCTCATCCGTCTCTACTGCTTCCCTCCAAATTGATACAGTTGATTCGGACGAAGAAGCCAACCGCGCGATCAGAGCCATCGGCCTTGGAATTAACAACACGCTAGCTTTTTGCTGTGCTCATCGATCCTTAATTAATTGTTGATAAGTCATCATATGATCTCATTACGGCAGACTTGTTAATGCTAATTATGTGAGCAAGAACACTAATTAATTAAAGCACCTCTTAATTATACACAAGGTGAAAAAAGATACGTGGTCCTCGGATGAACGGATCAAAGGAGGAGACACGCTGCCCTACACATAGCCTGCAAAAATATTCGATCACGGGCTGAGTATGCACCCAAACATTTGGCATCGAGACAGAAATGTCATTTAAATAGTAACTACTGTCTCTTGGTTATCCGTCAAAACAATTCAACATTTATCCTTCTAGTCCTGACATAACAGCGTATATGACAACGAGAACAAATCTGGAAGATATCGGTTTTTATATATTTATTTATTCATTGATTTATTTTCAGAAAAAGAAAATGCATCCAAATTTTCGAGGCTAAAAGGTAGCGTGCGGTGCTCCGGACACGGCACAGCGTCGCAGCGTTCCGGCTACTCGACACGCGTACACTATGCGCGGGGAAGCCAAAGGCGGGGCCCGACGTCAGCCGGAGCGGCAGCTTTCTGTGACGCCGGCTGGCCGTCGCTGTCGCGGGCCACCGCGGGTGACGCGAGCCGCGACAGTGCTCCGACGTGGCCGCTGCCTACGTGGCCAGCACCGAGGCCCACCGCTGTCGGATCCTTTCCGGACACTGACGCCACGCGGGACACCGGTTGCCCCCTCTCCTCCCCGACACGCCCCTGGCCTCGCCTACGCCTCCCTCCGCCGCCTACGTGCATGGCTCCATCCCCCTCGCCCGTCCTATAAATAAACCCTCCTCCTCGATTCCCCTCCCACCCACAACCATCGAGATCTCATCTGTGCTACTTGATCAAATCGAATCAATGGCGGTGCTGAAGGCGGCGAGCACGACGGCGGCGCCGGCGACCACCAAGCTAGGGCCGGCGGCGTGCGAGAAGGACGCCGAGAAACTCGCGTTCATCGAGGAGATGACGGTGAACGTTCACAAGGAGCAAGAGCGGGTGCTGGCTGAGATCCTGACGCAGAACGCCGAAACAGAGTACCTGGGCCGGTACGAGCTCCGAGGCGCCACCGACCGCGCCACCTTCAAGTCCAAAATTCCGATGGTCACGTACGAGGACCTTCAACCGGAGATCCAGAGGATCGCCAACGGCGACCGCTCCGCCATCCTATCCGGCCACCCCATCTCGGAGTTCCTAACAAGGTAATTAATTATCAGCCGATCATTTCTTTCAATAATTTCTGGCTTATTTTTATTCTTAATTTGTGGTTAATATTGACTCTTGCGGATGTAGTTCGGGGACGTCGGCCGGCGAGAGGAAGCTGATGCCGACCATCCAAGCGGAGCTCGACCGGCGGCAACTCCTCTACAGTCTTTTGATGCCTGTTATGAACCCGTCCGTACTGCTGCCTTTTCCTCCTCCTCCTCCTCTCTCTCTCTCTCTCTCTTTTTGTCTTTTCTTCGAAGAATATTTCATGGTATATGATCCATGCGAATCCTTGGGTAATTAATCTCCAGTTTCAACAAATTAATTATATATGTTTTCTTCTTCTAGGTTCTATAATCTCAGTTGCAACCACCAAATCGAGCTTCCATAAACAAAGCTTTAGCTCTTCTTGCAAAAGTTGATTTTAAAGATGCATGATTATAGCGGTTTATTAATTAAACATCCTCAATTATTGTTGTTTACATCAGACCGATGCTGATTCGTTTAATTAATCTCTAGTACCTTAACTTATTAATCTTTGACAAGATAATTAATAAAATTTTCCATGGATTCTTGGTTAGGTACGTGCCGGGATTGGACAAGGGGAAGGCACTCTACTTCTTGTTCGTGAAGTCGGAGAGCCGGACGTCTGGGGGCCTGCCGGCGAGGCCGGTGCTCACTAGCTACTACAAGAGCGACCACTTCCGGTCGCGCCCGTTCGACCCCTACAACGTCTACACGAGTCCCACCGCCGCTATCCTCTGCGCCGACGCATTCCAGAGCATGTACACGCAGATGCTCTGCGGCCTCATCGATCGCCTTGCCGTCCTCCGTGTCGGCGCTGTCTTCGCCTCCGGTCTTCTCCGAGCTATCCGCTTCCTCCAGCTCCACTGGCACGACCTCGCCGCCGACATCTTTGCCGGCGTCCTCACTCCCAAAATCACCGACCCCGCTATCCGCGAGGCGGTGGCGGAGCTCCTGAGGCCCGACCCGGCGCTCGCGGAGTTCATCGAGGCGGAGTGTGCGGGAGGCGACTGGGCCGGGATCGTGAAGCGGATCTGGCCCAATACCAAGTACCTAGACGTGATTGTGACGGGAGCGATGGCGCAGTATATTCCGACACTGGAGTACTACGGCGGCAGGCTGCCGATGACGTGCACCATGTACGCCTCGTCGGAGTGCTATTTTGGACTCAACCTCCGGCCGATGTGCAAGCCCAGTGAAGTTTCCTACACCATCATGCCTATGATGGGCTACTTCGAGTTCCTTCCCCACGAGGATGGCTCCGCCGTCGCTGGCGGAGCGGCGCCGCAGCTCGTCGACCTGGCCGACGTCGAGGTCGGTAAGCATTATGAGCTTGTTGTCACCACCTACGCCGGCCTCTGCCGCTACCGCGTCG